>NC_056741.1:450846030-451018530 GCF_019279795.1 Protopterus annectens | reverse complement strand
AGTGACTGTTGGACTCTTGAATTACCCCTAGTTCCAACATTTCCCCTATCTCCTCCTACAGAGTCTGTTTGACTCTCTCAGGCCTCCTATAAGGAGCCTGCCTAATAGGCCTTTGGGGTCCTGTATCCACCTGGTTCTGCACCAGGTGGATGTACCCTGGTTTCCCATTGAGCATGTCCCCAAACCCCTGTAACACAGCTCAGATTTCTCGAACCTGGTTAGGAGATAGCTGCTGAGACATTGCTACTCCTTCCAGTGAGGTGTCTGTCCAAGCCTCACTGGAGATATCAGTCACCAGATCTCCATCAGACTCCTCTTGCAAGCCACTGCAAATACCCAGCACAAGGGCCTCCCTATCATGGTAAGGTTTCATCATGTTAACATGGTACAATTTGTGCCCCTGCCTCCTGCCTAGCAATTCTACCATGTAGTTAACATCACTTACCTTTCTTACCACCTTGTAGGGTCCCTCCCAAGCTGCTTGCAGCTTGTTGTGTCTGACAAGAATGAGAACCATTATCTGCTGCCCTATAGCATACTCTCTAGCTTGAGCATTCCTGTCATACCATACCTTTTTCTGTTGTTGGGCTTCTGCCAGGTTCTCCTGGGCCAAACCCATGAGTTCCCTGAGCCTTGTCCTGAGGTTTAGGGCATATGCCACAACAGACTCCTTGTGAGGTTTACACTCACCTTCCCACTCATCACCAATTAAATCTAGAGGTCCCCTCACCCTATGCCCATAAAACAACTCAAAGGGTGAAAAACCTGTGGATTCCTGGGGAACCTGTCTGTAAGCAAACAAGAGATGGGGCAGATATTGTCCCACTCCCTCTTAGACTGGTCTGCAAATGCCCGTGGCATGGACTTGATTGTAGAGTTTAACCTCTCAACAAGACCATTAGTCTGGGGATGGTAGGAGGTGGTCTTCAGGTGCTTCATCCCACAGTACTTTCACAGACAAGCCAGCAGGTCTGACATCAAATTGGCACCTCTGTCAATCAGTATTTATTTTGAGAAACCTATCCTGCTGAAAATCTCTAACAAATTATTTGCCACGTTTTTCGCCTCAATGGAGGGCAAAGCCACTGCCTCAGGGTATCTTGTAGCATAATCTACTACCACGTGGATATCCTTTTTCCCTGTGGAACTCTGGGTACTCAGAGGCCCCACAATATCCATAGCTACCATCTGAAATGGCTCCTCAATCACAGGCAAAGGCATCAGAGGAGCTCTCACCTTGTCTCCTGCTTTGCCTACCTTTTGGCACTGATCACAGGTCCTGCAGTACCCTGTTACATTTCTGGAAATTTCAGGCCAATAGAAGTTCTGCAGAATAAATCTCTTTGTATGTTTTATGCCCATATGACCTGCAAAGAAAGTATCATGAGCTATGTCTAAAAGCACCAGATGCTAGGCACAACCAACTGCTGTATTGCCTCACCTTCTAGCTGTTCCTCAGGCTTCTACTCTCTATATTGTAACCCTTTGTCTCAGTATACAGATTCCTCCTTCCCTTGAGAATCAGGTCCCTCACTAGCTACCTTTCTCAGGCCTTACAATGTGGGGTCTGAGAGCTGAGTCTGTCTCATCTCTGTCTTTGTAACCCTCCCCTTCCACAGGAAGTCTGGTATCCTCTGACAGCAGTGCTTCACTGTCAGCCTGGGCACTACTACTCACCTCTACCTTTGCAGTCCCTTTGTCCAAGGGAGCATCAGTACACACAAGCAGCTGTGGCTCACCTTCAGTCTCATTGCTACAGGGTAGCTCTCTCCCTGACGTAACCACATCACCATTCCCAGCTGCAAGTATGTTGTCTGTCTGGGCCTCCCCAGACTCACCTGCTTGTCCCCAAGCCTGACTGCAGGCAACTGCACAAGCACATGGTACTGCACTATCAAAATCATTCCCTATCAAGACATCTGCAGGGATATCCTGAAACACACCTACTTGCTGGCTTCCTTTTCCACCCTCCCAGTCAAGGTGAACCCTAGCCAAAGGTATTTGGAATGGGATCCCTCCTAAAGCTCTGACTGGACTAAATCACCCAGGCAAGTAGTGCTCCTCTGTAACCAATGTAGGTTTCACAATGGTTATGTCAGAGACTGTGTCTCTCTTAGCAATGGCCTCTTTGCCATTCACTATGATAGGATATAACCTCTTGTGGTAGTTTGGTACCCTACTGTTGGCATTTTGTCTTTCTCTTTACTGGCTCTCTGACCTTTTTTTCCCCACCTTGCCTCCGTGGACATCTGTATGCCACATGGCCCCACTGCTTGCATTCAAAACATTTAACCTTAGGTCCTGAATGTGTACCTAGACTAGTAGCTTCCTCTGCTACTTGCAGATTCTGTTGTGGCAGTTTGCGTTGCCAACCATGGGTTCCTTTTGGTCCATAACCAGTACTTGGGGTCCCTTTCCTGTTCAGGGATGCCCTGCTTGCTAGGTATAGGTCTGTTTTCTTCCCCAACTCCTCTGAAGTAGCACATTGTCTATCAGCTAAGCAGATCCTCATGTCCTCAGGCAAAGTGCTAATGGCTTGTTCCCTCACCAAAAGGTCTGCCAACCCTTCAAAAGTGGTGACTTGACATCCACTCACCCACCTATGAAAATAAGTGCTCAGTTCAGCAACATATTCATGCACACACTTTCATCTGCCTTGCGTCTATGCTCATGAAACTGTTTCCTATAAGTTTAAGGTGTTAGCTTAAAGAATTCCAACAAACAATTCTTAACAGCAGTATAATTTAAACAGTCAATGTCAGACATGTTGGACAAAATAGTTACAACTTTACCATGGAGTAAGGGGGTCAGAAACCGTACCCAGAGCCTTTGGTCAACATCATGCTGTTTACATACCCTCTCAAACATAAGAATGAAACTATCAAAATTATTCCCCTCTGTAAACTGCAGAAGAAATTTACTGATCATTTGTGCTTCTGGGGTCTGGTTACTCCCTTCCCCATTACCTCCATGACTCTGGCAAATAGTCAGCATCTTCTTTTCGTGCTGCCCCTGCCACTCCTTTTCCACAGCTTCCATTTCTGAATGCCTGGACTCCAACTCAAGTCTCTTTAGCTCCAGATGGATTTTTAAGTCCTCTGCACAAAGGTTGAGCTGTCCGTTCCCTGACTGTTGTATATCTCCACAGCCAGTCTGATCATCCTCCTGGATGCTGTTCTCTGATGCAGCTGTGACCAAAGCTGCAATCATGTCTGCCTTAGTCTGCTTTCCCTGCACCAGTCCTTTAGCCTGGCACATCTCAGACAACTGACTCCTTGTCAGCTTTACGTACTCCTCTGCTGACATGCTTGCCTGCTCTCCCTGACTAACTAAGCTCACAAAAGAAATAAAACAATTGTGATCTGAACTCTGAATATTCACTGTATGGCTGATTTAGAGTACAAAAACACCTTCAGTGATCACTATACACAAGCTACAGGAATTCACTATCCACACCACTCCAAGCCAATTGCCAACCAATTAATATGTGGTGTGGATATCCCACTACTGCCAAACAATTAATATGTGATGCCCGAGCACGGCCCAGCAATCAAGGAGACTCAATCCTCAGCACTAACACCAATGAGAGGTGTCTACATTCAGTAGGATAACAAATACACACACAGTAAACTACAATTTCCCTTAAGAACACACAGAGATCACAGTCAGTCTGGGGCTGGTTTCTCCTTTTCTCTCCAGATCCCCAATAAGTCTCCCCACTGGCACAGCTATAGGGTCCAGATCTCAGCCTAGTGGTCAAGCTAAAACCTCCAGCACCCTTTCTGTCAAACCAGAGCTTCAGGTCCCTGCCCAAGTAGCTGACTCACACACACACACACACACACACACACACACACACACACACACACACACACACACACACACACACACACACTTTGAGATATGAGTTATATACAAACACACAGACACTCCTTGAGAAGGCTGGCACAGGTTCTTCAGCTATGCCCCTTCTGCTCAGACTATACGGTAGTACCACTTGCCACCAACCACTAATATCAGATAATAATAAGGCCATTATCAAAGAGTGTCCAATTATTACTGTGCAATATTATTATCGAAATGGTACTTGTGACGAACAGCAAGGCTTATTTGGAGTAGCTTGGACAGTATCACTATATAGATGCAATGTACTCTAGAGCTTAAATTATCTCTACATAAAACAGTCACAGTTGAAAGGTTTAAAAATATTCAATAATAAATAATAAGAACAGAAGACAATACTTCTTACTACACAGTGCTAGTCAAGAGTTCAGAGATCACAGAGAAATGCTTAAAATAACACAGTAGAAATGTTCTGACATCAATACAGAAAACAGCTAAACAAGACTTCCTATTTCCTATCTATATCTAAGAGAAAACACAGATCTAAAATAAACTAACATACAAAGCAAGTCAGTGCTGGTAATGTTGTCAGTTCTGAAAACAAATGCAAAATGCTTTGATTCTCTCTCTGTCTCTGTCCTTAAATTGATAACACAATACCACTGACTCATTTTAGATTACATCATTATTCTCTGTTTCCCAGGCTAACAGAAACTCAGAGTGTAACAGCCCTTTTGATCTTGCAGCTGGTCAGGAAGCCAGAGCAATACATGACATTATACACGTAAATTCTATCCATTAACTCTAGTCTCAAAACAATAAGAAGAATTCCTTCATTCTGACACACTGGCTCCGAGTTTTGAGATCAAACAATTATACAATGCTTGACTTATCAGCTTTCCTCCAGCAGAGTGCAATTGTGTTACATTTTTGAAGTTCAACATTTACCATCATTTTCTTACATTTAAGAGAACAAGCATGTGGCTTACATTAATATTTACAAATGACAGAATTATCTGCAAATTCCTATCTAGCTAGGCTGGCAGCCTTCACACTTGTCTACCCAGTTTTGCATGAAGCACCTTTCAGGCTAATGTGTTTCAAATTAGTTGGGTCTGAGGTGACCCTGTTTTGTGAAATATTGTCACTAAGGCTTCAGAGAGGTACCCACATACTAATATCTTGTTCGGCCTGACTAATAATGGTTTAGTTAAGTTTTCCTCAATACTGTATAGGAAACCTCCAAGTGCACTATCTGGTCCATTGAAACTTATTTTTAATTATACTTATGGCAGCAGTTACATCTACAGTTGCATAATGGATGTTTTCCCCATGTCTGTAGTACTCTGGCATTTACCTGTGCTAACTGTGCAATTTCAGCATTTTTCTGCTAGTACCTACAGCTGGTTGATCATTTTTATTTATTTATTTATTCTTGTTAACTTGTCCCATCCACTTGGTTTCTGTTCAGATTTTTGAGTTAATTAAATCTGAAAGATTTAATAAGAAAGGTAAGACGTTTATTTTTTGTTTTATTTAGACTTGTTTTGTGACTTTTCTTAAAGCTAAGCAATACATGTTTTCTTGTGTGTATGTGTGTGTCTATATATGTATAAACACACACACACACAAACACACACACACACACACACATATATATATATATATATATATATATATATATATATATATATATATATATATATATATATAGATACGTACATATACATATACATACACATACATATCACTTACCATGCGATTACACTGGTTGTTGTCTTTTTTCTATATATTTATTTCTTAACCTAAATATATTCTTGAAAATTGACAACATTACCAAACTCACTGCCTGTATCCTCGATAAATGTATAGATTTAATTGGGTCTTTGAATATGGTATCCCAGTTTGTTTTTTAAGTATGTCATTTAACTTTTGATACCTTCCTCTAGTAAAATCTAAGAAGAATGGTTTATATATTATGACTGAATTTGATTTTCTCTTGGGTTAAAGATGTTGTTGTTTGCCTTTCCAGCTTTTCCCAGTTAGGGGTCGTCACAGCAGAACTCCGGTCTGTTAATGATTGGCAGTAGATTTTTTGCTATGGTGCTGAGTTGTCAGCCCAACCTTCAGCGAAGGCACTCCCATTCATACATGTCTTTCGGAGGCCACTCGACCACTAGGAGAACATGCAGACTCCACACAGAAGGCACTCCAGCTGAGAATCGAACAGGAGAACCTCTTGCTGTGAGGCAACAATGCTACCGCTGTACCAAAAGATGATGGGACCATAATTCGTGTTAATAATAGAGTATATCACCATGGGTGGAAAGCTGTTTTTGGAGTTTAGTCAGATAATCCTCATGCTCTGTAAGGGAAATAAAGAATGTGGCATAGATTTCTGCAATATTATATTTAATATCACTGATATTCATTAATGGAAAAGGAATTTTATAGTCCTGAGCTGTTTTCTTTGTTTCTGGCTTTCAGGTACAACATTATTAATAATGTGAGTAATGTCCTGAGTTGTTTTCTTTGTTTCAAGCCTTTATGAGTTGGTTTACAAACCCTGAGACATTGCATTCAGTACCATCTGATCTGTAGTAATGAAAGGAATTTGTGATATCCATTTTGAAACTTTAAACCAGATGTCTCAAGTAACACAGATGCATCTACAAAAAAAAGCAAATCTTGTAAATTACACTTTTTTGTTGACACTTCAGGCATTTAGCAAAACACCTTTATTTCTGATTTTTTTATTTTTTGATGAATTACTCATGCTGCTAGGTGGTACACATCTTCTGACTGGCTGATGCTGAAAGGTATTCTAAAATAAAAACTGGAACCAATTTCAGAAACGTGTACGTTCTTTGTCCATTACATTTTTTCTTTTGAAGTCAGCAACCATGCTGGTCTGTGATGAATCATGAAAATTAAACACTGTTCCATTTTATAATACATTGCCCCAGGACTATAATGTTATCTATGCAAAAAACTTACAAGCTGAAATTGTGCCACAACACTGTGGGTATTTCTTTGTTTTGCCCTTTATGCAAGCACTATTGCCACACCTTGTCAGACTGAAGAAATCTGATTCAAACAGATTTGACAGCAGGAAATTAGCAATTATCATACAAGAGTTAAAGCATTCTAACTGTGTGAGTTCATGAAAAACCCATTTTATTTTTTAAAGCCATTAGTTCATTTGTTTATGAAGCTTAAAACTAGAAATATAGACTGACAAGTAAGAACAACTAAATAAAATGCCATTTTATTAAAACGATTGGTACACAGTCAGTTCAGCAAAACCAATGGATTTAGTCAATACTGTATGAGATAGATTAAGAGAAACCCAGATATTAAGAAAGATAAAAAGCCAGAATCCATGCATTAATGATTCTTAACTTTCTGATACCTACATAATCCTGTCCTTATAAATGATTGTGAGACAGACAATGCCGATACCAGCAAACAAAGAACATAAGGCAGAGATCCTGCACACATGCTCACAAAAAATGTACAGCAATTAAGGAATCATCAATTCTCCTCTCAGGATGTTCAGGGATGTGATAAGAAACAAAAGACCGATGTAGATATAATGAAGGCATTATGCTGCTGCTGCAGAGAAGGCACCAAACTGGAGGATTAAGCCCTGTGAGATAGTTATAATGACCTCTGCACTACTGCATTACCCAGCCAGCCTTCAGTAATGCGCAATTACAGTTGCAGAGATGTGCCTTGAGCTACCATGCCTAGCCATTTTTCACAGCAATTGTGAAACACGTTGCCTACATCCACTATAGAAAAGCTTGGTAGAAAGGTTAATAACTATGCAACTGAATTAAGTTTAACTGATGCCAGATTAAAAGGCTTACTACTGCATATGAATGAAAATGATGTATACCAAATGTATGCAGTAATCTCTGTTTCAAGAGATCCCTTATACAGGACTATGATTGGGTCTCCAATCATAGCCAACTTACTATGTATTCAAGGTAGGGATAGCAAAAAATTCACTAGGAGAGCAAAGCTTGAAAGATTAATCTTGGCATCCATATTGAAAACACATAATAAGGGTTATGATTGAAGAAATTCAGTCATAGTTGTTGTACGACATGGAGTTTTATCTCCTCTGTGTTCTATCAGTTACATAAAATAGAAAAAAGTATAGAAACATCAAGTGTATTACCAGCTTTTGAAGGCTGTTAAACAGATCTTAGGCAAGGGGCAGAAATAATTCACTCTGAAGAATGAATAGTTAGATACTTCACTCTGGCACACATTTTGCTCGTAGGTGCTACATATCAAAGTATCTAACAACTTTTAAGGTTGTTTTACCTTTTGCCACTGTTCTTTGCCAGATGGCACTGTCCAGTGTAAATCCTCAGTGCAAGACTCAATATTTATAGAGCTTAGGGATGCTTAACAAGCTTGCCATTTTTGGGGCATAATTGTCATACTCCATACACCTGAACAGTGTATAAACCTAAAATCAAGTAAAAGAACAATAAACAACAGACATATTGGCTGAGATTCATAGACAAATAGCACACAGTGCAGTGCTAACTACCAACGATGTATAGGATATGGGAGTTTCAAAGGCAAATGTGCAATGTTCTTATCTGTGAGCTGCCTCGCACAACATACTCTGGAATACTAGCACTGTACAAGTACGCAATGCTTATTCATGAATCTCAGCAAATAGTAACATTGTTTGAAATCACTAATGTATCAGTTAGAAACTAAAATTATTAAAAATATTATTTAATAAGGTATTTAATGGTTGAACATTGCACAAATCTAAAAAAATCAGTAAAAAGAACAATAAACAGCATACAAATAACACTGGTTAAAACATATAAAATATAAAATAAATGCTAAAAATGATAAATGAAAAATAATTATTAATAAGGGCATGCAGTGCATTGAGTAAGTACAATTGTGTAAAATCTTACCATAACAGTAGATGTCCTTTTCTTCACTTTTGTAGTATTCCTTACTAAAGGGATTCCCTGCTAAGGGTAGCCCAGTGCCTGGCCAGTATACCAAAGCCTTAGGATTTTATAGAAGTCATACATCATAAGTATATTCCCTGCTCAAAGTGTAGGGCATATAGGTGACATATGGATGTACATACCTCAGAAATGAATAGCCCCAGAAGGAATAACAGTCCAAGAAAGTAGGAGTTACGTGAATCCAGAAGGAGAAAAAGAAAATGAGCAGAGCAGATGGGGGGGGGGGGGGGCAAATACTGCAACAGTGAAGACAAAGACATCTACTGTTATGTTAAGCTTGTACACAGCTGTACTGGGTCCTTCCATATCACTGCTGCAGTATTCTTTACATAAGGAAGAGTGCAAAAGCTCAAGAGGAAACTAGGGAGGAGGAAGGCCCAGACGAGCCCTCAAAAAATCCATGCAGGATTGCTCAGGCAAAGTCAGCTCTTGCCCTGGAAACAACATTCAATTTGTAATCCTTAGTAAGGGTATGGACAGAGGTCCAAGTAGCAGTCCCAAGGATGGAACTGGTTTCCAATCTTCTGAAAAAAGCACTAGAGGAAGCCATGGCCATGGTAGAATGAGCTTTAACAGAGGCAGAAAGGCTTTTTTTCCATGAAAGGAGTAACAAAAAGAAATGGCCTTAGAGATCCAAGAAAAAAATGGTTTGCTTAGAAACAGCCAAACCTAGAGATCTGGGATGAAACAAAATAAAAAGTTGTTTAGACTTGTGATTGGCATTAGTCTTATCTAAATAATATTTGAGCTGTGTATTTTGCTATGCAAATCCAAGTTGTGAGGAACCTTCTCAATAGCAGACTGCAGAGAAGGAAAAAGGGAGGGCAAATTAATAGACTGATTAAGAGACAACTCATTAACCACCTTGGGCATAAAAGAAGGATTAGTGCAAAGAGACTCCCTGTCTCTATGAAAAACTAAAAAAGGAGGAATGGACATAAGAGCCTGGAGTTCAGACACTCTCTTAGCTGAAGTTAGGGCCAAAAGAAGAACAATCTTCTTATCCCAGCAAATCTTCCTCCTGCCCATGTTGTTCATTTCCAAATGATGACCTTATGCATATTATATGGTCTTGCTGCTACTCACATAAATTGTGGACCTCATTGAAACTACGTTTGCAAAAAATGGGATATCATAAATCTACTCTTTCTTGGGAACTAGCAGTTCTTCATATCCATACAATACCTCTTTCTAGGATAGATTCACGTGTTAATATATATTTGTTTACTTATAAAGTTCTACATTACCAAAAACTGGCTTGACCGCACCAAACTAAATTGGGAAAACTTTCAATCTTTGGCTTATTCTTATATTGCTGCACAGAAAACATTAGTGAAAAGTCCCAAAAAATTGGCTCTTGCCAATAAAGTGTTGGAAAAAGTTGTGCTCATCATCAACTGTACGTAACTGCTCTGTATTTCTCTTTTTTTTTCTTTTTTGAGTCACAACATAATTTGGGCTAGATTTAATTGTTTTTGATAATAGCACCTAAGATAGATAGTGTTTTGCATTTCAGTTAACTGTGTAATACTGTAAATATTGTATATAGTTAAACTTGATTTTATTTACATGAAATGAATTACACGCTTTTATAATTAATGTGTATTCATAATAACTTCTAATACTGCACAATTATATTGTAATGTTTATTTTTCTTGTTATGTTTGTCATGTCACATTATTTGATAATCAATAAAAAGTTTTTTGAAAAAAAAAAAAAGAAGAACAATCTTCCATGTACAGTGTTGTAAGAAAGCTGAAACTGCAGGCTCAAAAGGAGCCTGAGTCAACTTTTCAAAAACAAAATTAAAATCCCAGAAAGGTAGAATAGGCTTCCTGGGAGGTCTGATATGAAGGACACCTTTAAGAAATTGTTTGACCTCAAACCTAGAGACCAGAGGAAGAGTAAATGGCAGACAAGTAAAAATAGATGAAATGTGAGCTTTAACTGAATAATATGCTTACTCAGCACGGAGCAATTCACCAAACAAGAAAGTACAGTTTTGTACACTTACCAGAAATGTAGATGTTCGAGTGTATTCACTGTTGCATTCATCACATTTGGGTTATCTAGCTGCAGGTATCCCTCAGCCGGCCTGAATACCAGAGCTTTGGATTCCTGCATCAGATGCTGTCTCTTCTTCCATGATGTCAGGTCGTCAGGGGTATAAAACATGCAGCCGACACCATTATCAGTTTTTCTTGCCCCAGATGTCAGGTGCCCACACAATGGGAACCAATTATATGTTATGTTACACCTCCATCAAAAAGCAAATACACCAGAAAGCTTAAATACACCAAACAAGAATGAAAGATATAGCCAAGAGAAGTCAGGCAGCTGGAGGGAGGGTAACCAGGACTGCAACAGTGAATACACTCAAACATCTACATTTATGGTAAGTGTACACAACTGTACTATGTTCTTCATGTTTCACTGTTGCAGTCATCACATTTGGGTTGATTCCCAAAGCTAAGGAAGAGAAGAGGAAGTTTAGAGAGCATTAGGGCCAGCTATTTAGCCCTGCAAGACTGCAGTGGCAAAACCAGATCTGGATTTGGAAGAAATAGGCATGTGGTAATGCTTTGTGAAGGTATGTACAGAGCTCCAGGTAGCAGCTTCTAGGATGTCCCTGGTAGGGACTCCTCTGAGAATGGCTGTAGAGGTAGATGCAGCCCTGGTGGAGTGTGATCTTATCCCCTGTGTGGTGGGTTTTCCATTGTGCTTAAAGCAGAAATGAATGCAATGGGCTATCCATTTAGAAATGGTTTGCTTTGAAATGGCCTTCCCCTCTGCCCCCACAGCAAAGCCAACTAGCAGCTGTTCAGATTTTTTGAGAGGCTTAGTCCTGTTCAAATAAAATCTAAGTTGTCTGTACATGTCCAAAAAGATTCATTCTCCTTTGGTTTGTGGATTCTTGAAAAAGGTAGGCAAATTAATGGACTGATTTAAGGCCACACTAGACACCACCTTGGGCAAAAAGGAAGGATTGGTCTTGAGGGAAACCCTATCTGCACGGAAAATAATGAAAGGCTCCACTGCCATAAGGGCCTGTAATTCAGACACTCTTCTTGCTGAAGTGATGGCTAGAAGGAAGGCTGCTTTCCAAGAAAGGAATTTCAACTCTGCAGTTGCAGCTGGCTTGAAAGGAAGGAGAGTGAGCTTTTCCAATACAAAGTTAAGGTCCCAGGCTGGAGTAGGGGCTCTCCTGGGGGTCTTAAATTTTTGGCCCCTCTGAGGAATTGCTTTAGCAGAGGGTGAGAGAAGAGGGGTGGTTCAGTATTATAATGCGCTGAAATGGCAGAGGCATGAATTTTAATTGTCAAGATGGATAGGCCCTTGTGGAGCATTTCTGTTAAGTACTGAAGAATATGCGGTAAGCTGGGCACCATTGTACCCATCCCCTGAGTCTGGCTCCAGGAACAGTATCTTTTCCACTTTTCAGCATAGGATTTTCTGGTACTAGGCCTCCTTGCCTCTAGAATGACATCTAGTACCTGCTTGCTGAGGGATGCTATTGGAGAGTTCTAGGAATTAGCCAGGCTGCAAGGTTCAGGGTTTGAAGCTGAGGGTGCAGCATCTGGCCCACCTGCTGGGACAGCAGGGAAGGGATCTGAGGCAGGTGCCATGGTTCAAGCAGTGTCATATTGCGCAAGAGGGGGTACCAGTGCTGGCGTGGCCAGTCTGGTGCAATCAGTATTGTCCTTGGCTTGTCCTGTTTGATCTTTAGCAGAACCTTCGAGAAGAGAGGCAGAGCAGAAAGGCATAAACTGAGAGGCTTTCCCAGGTAAAGGACAGGGCATCCACTTTCCAAGCTTGACTGTGGGAAGTCCTTGTGCAGAATTTGGCCAATTGGTAGTTCTGAGTGCAGGCAAACAGGTCTATCTCTGGAGTCCCCCATTTGTTCCTCAAGAGGTTGAATATTTTTGGTTCCAGTTTCCATTCATGTGGATTCATGAGATTTCTGCTTAGGTCATCTGCCAGAGAATTTAGCTTGCCTGTCAGGAATTGAGACTGTAGGTGCACTTGGTAGCTCAAGGCTGTGTTCCACAGAACCATGGCTAGTCTGCAGTGAGGGTATGAGTGGGTTCCCCCCTGCTTGTTTATGTATCACATAACTGTGGTGTTGTCTGTCTTTACCAATAATTGTCCTGGAAGAATGCGGTCTTTGAAGGCTGTCAGGGTATTCTGTACAGCTAACATTTCTTTTTGGTTGATATGCAGGTGCATCTGTCTCGGGTTCCATTTGTCCTGAATGCACTGCCCTGCCAAGTGAGCCCCCCATGCATAGTCTGATGCATCTGTTGTTAGGGTTTGGGTGGCAGGGAGCCCCTTGTTGTGGTAGCAGGCCTCTGCCCACCAAAGGAACTCTGTCTTTATACAAGGAATGATAGGAATCATTGAGTCCAGGTCCTGAGAATGCTGACACCATAGCCTTTTTAGATACCATTGTAGTTTCCTCATATGCAGTCTTGCATATGGAATTAGTAAAATGCAAGAGGCCATGAAACCCAGGGCTTGCAGAATTTTCCTTGCAGATAGCTGGGTCTTTGTGGCCAGTAGTTTGAAGTAGGTTGTCAAATAAACTTGTTTCTCTGGAGTGAGGAAAGCCATCTGGGAAGTTGTGTTCAAGCTTGCTCCCAGGAATACAATCTGTTGGCAGGGTACAAGATGAGATTTCTTTTCGTTCATGGTGTACCCCAGTGAGGTTAGAAGTTTCTTTACGAATGCTAGATGTTTTAATAGCAATTCCTGGCTTTCTGCTTGAATCATACAATCGTCCAAGTATGGGTATATTTGAATATTTCTCTGCCTGCAAAATGCAATGGCTGGAGCTGGACACTTTGTGAATACCCTGGGCGCTGTAGATAAGCCAAAGGGAAGTGCCTGCCCTGAAGCGTAGGTATTTCCAGCAAGATTTCCTTATTGGAATGTGCAGGTAAGCTTCCTTTAAGTCTAGGGTTGCCAACCTGGCATCTTTGTCTAGCCTAGGAAGCAGCTGTTGAAGTGTTAGCATTTTAAATTTTGGGACTACCAAAAAGGTGTTTAGAGTAGAGTGGTCCAGGATAGGATACCAGGAGCTGTCTTTTCTGGGTACCAGGAAAAGTCTTGAATAAAAACCTTGTCCCCTTTTTTCTGCTGGGACAGGTTGAATAGCCCTGATACATAGAAGAGAGAGAACCTGCTGTAGAGCCTCTGCCCACTGATTTGGGGGTAGGTCTGGCCAACCGTTTGGGGTTGATAGGGTGTGGAAGTGGAATCTGTATCCTTGGGAAACTATATTCAAAACCCATTTGTACTGGGTAATGAGTTTCCAGTTTTTTGCATGTAGGGCGAATTTTCCTCCTAAGGGAGCATACAGTTGAGCAGGGCTTGGAAGGGTTAAGGTTAAGTCATTGTGCCATTTTTCTGTAGGGGAGTGTTTTACTACTCCCTGCTTTGGATGTGGGAGCTACCCACTGCTTAGGCCTGTGCGTAGCCTGAGACTGTAACCTAGGTGGTCTGCTGTTCCTGGGTTTGGACTGAGAAGGCCTGGAAGAGGCTGGAAAGGACCAATTATTTGAAGGCCAATGCCTACTAAATCTGGGAGGCTGTACTTGCAGGAAATATTTAACAGTTTGCATAGATTTAGCTTTTTCCTCCATCATTTTGAGGACTTCTTCTGCTTTGTTGCCAAACAGGTGGTCTTGGTTTAAGGGAGCATCCAGTAATTTAGCTTTAACATGATCTGGCAAGTTTTGTTCCTTAAGCCAAGCATGCCTTCTAAGTACAGACCCAGTAACAGCAGCCCTGCAAGATGCTTCTAAAGAATCAAAACCACATTGCAAAGTATGTTTACCAACTTGTTCTGCAGAATGCATTAAATCCTGTAATTCTTTGTGTTCAGTATAATCAGGAATCAACATCATTTTCTGTTTAAATAGTCCCATAATATGCTGCTGGCACTTTAACATATGAAACTGGCAATTTAAAGCCCTAATGGCCAAAGTAGCAGAAGTATATACCTTCTTACCTCATCTGTCCAAGGCTCTAGAATCTCTATCAAAAGGGGTAGGGTTTTTGGCAGCAGTAGCCTTAATGCCCTTAGGTCCTTCGGAAATGGTCTCTGGGTCCACAGTAGGATTCTTGAAGAGGAACTTGTGAGAGTCAGGTACTCTGTAATACTTGTCAGGTTTTCTGGGAGCTGGAGGTAAAGTGTCTGGGGAAATGCTAGATTCCAAGAAAGCATCATCTGCAATGTCCAGAACAGGAGAGATAGCTAAAGGCCTGTGTTGAGGAAGGAGTAAGAGTTCCCTAAGCCTCTTTTTGGAGTCAGAGTAATCCTGGATTTCCCAGTGGAAATGCTCCCTAAGAGTGTGCAAGGTTTCACCAAAGGAAAAATCTTCTGGATGGGAAGCAGAGGGAAGGGAGTACTCTGCATCAGAATCCTCATAGGTAGATAACGGCAAATCCTGGTAATCAGAAGAAACAGAAATATCAGATTCCTGATCCGAAGAATCAGAAGGAAAATAAGTTCTAGGTCTCTTAGAGGGGGAAGGCTGACTTCCCCTAATTAAGGTAATAAGGTCTTCAGCCATTCTAAGCATTTGTTTTTTAGGCATATGGGCCTGAGCATGCAGTTTGGACATAGGTTTTCTAGGCGTGGGTCGAGTTTTAGGCCTGGATGAAGAAGATGGTGTTGGTTTAAAATAAAAGTCTGTAGGCCTGAATACACCCTCAGAAGCCAGTGCCTGCACAGTGGCTCCAGATACATCCAAGGTAAAGACATCTGCAGGTTCCACAGTCGAAAAAGCATCCCGTGGCATACCAGACTCCGAATGGGTCTCAGTAGAGACCTGCGCATCTGAAGTAGCGGGTACCAGGGGCTGCAAAAGCGCCTCACTGAGTACCGGTGTTCTGGTGACTAGCTTAACGGAAGCGTCGTCGGCAGTTTTGGACCTATGTGGTCTGTCTCTGTCTTTATCCTTACTTTTTTTGTAATATCAGTAGTCAGATGGCTTACCAAAGCCATTTCTGGATAGTTATACCGAGTACCAAAATAATTTGCTGCAAATATAGCCTAACGATGAATAGTTCGGGGGGTGAACAAGGCACAAAACCGACAGCGAGGGACGTCGTAGTCTGGGCCTAGGCAAGGAGTGCAGTAGGAATGAAAATTTTTATGAGGTATTTGCTTTCCACGACAATTGTTAACTTTAACTGACATCAGTTAAGAGCAAGAAAAAGGATCCCCAATGGGGTACTTAGCTTTTTTGAAGACTTTGGTTCTGGAACTTGAAAACAAAAATTTCAGGAGTCGACCGACTGGCACTTGAGAACTGCTTCTGCTTCGGGCACTGTGCGGCAAGAAAGACTGATGTAATGGCATCGACTGCATGTTTTATACCCCTGATGAGTCATGGAAGAAGAGACAGCATCTGATGCACGAATCCAAGACTATAGTATTTAGGCCAGCTGAGAAAAACAAAGAGCAACCACCTTCCAAGCCAGAGGACTTAGAACTCAGGTGCAAAAAATGAAAGCTGTCTGTTCAAAGGGGAGGCAAAAAGATCTGAGGAGTACCCAAATGATGGACAATGTCCAGAAATGTATCTCTGTGAAGCATCCATTTATGAGCCTGTGTTTTGGACCCCCTTGCTTATTGATGTACCGCATCACTGTGGTATTCTCTGTAAATATTTTAAGAGGCCCTGGAAGAAAAAGACAATGAAAGGTCTGAAGGGCCAAAAGAGCTCTCATCTCCTTGATGTTGATGTTGTCTGACCTCTGATGAGGCAGCCAGAGACCCTGGACCTTGAGGGGACTGAATGAGGCTCTCTATCCCATGTCAGAGGCATATGAAACCTGAGAAAGGATTGGGGCTGAAAAGGAAGTTCCAGGTTGAGAGACAGCTAATGAATCCACCACTGAAGCCTGAGCTTGAGGCATGAAGGAAGAGGAACTAGAAAATCCAGAGGATGGCAGTGTTGGAGCCATACTGACTTTAAGAACCACTGTAGTTATCTCATATAAAGTCTGGCTAGAGGCAGCATAGGAATGGTGAAAGCCATGAATCCTAGTACCCTGAGAAATTTCCTGCCTGTAACTGAAACCTGAGGAAGAAGGGATTGATAAAAAGGTGATTAAAGAGAGAGCCATGGGAGGAGGCTGGGAAGCCAGCATAGGAATGGTCTGGAGCCTGTAACCAAGAATCACATGATCCAGAGGAGAAACCAGGACTGCTTTTTGGAAGGTTATTGCAAACCCCAGGCTTTGCAAGCAACAAACAGTAAAATGGATGTGGTGAAGCAAGAGCTTGAGGGAGGAAGCCTGAATGAGTAGGTCATCCAGATAAGGAAGAATCTGACCCCCCCCCCCGATCCTGCAAAAAGCAATCACAGGAGTGAGGCATTTGGTGAAAACCATTGGGGTAGTAGACAGACCAAAGGGCAAAGCAGAGAACTGAAAATGCAAGGAAAAAACAGAGAAATGCAAATACTTCCTGAAACAGGGCTGAATTTGGATGTGAAGATAAGCATCCTTGAGACCCAGGGAGACCAGGAAAGTCTGGGGAAGAAGAAGAAGAAGAGTAAACAGGGTCTGAAGGGACAACATCCAAAAGGAATGGATCTTCAGAAAGATGTTGAGCTGAAAGAGGACCAGAATGGGTCTCCAAATATCTTCCTTCCTGGCAACCAAGCATTCTGAAATAAAACTCCTTCCTGTCTTGGGAAGGGAACACAGCTTGAATGGTGCCTTGACTCAGAAGGCCCAGAAGTAGTTCTTGGAAGAAAGGAAGCTGTTTCTGAGAAGGTTGAGGGATGCCCAGAAAAAGAGGAAAGGATTTCCATACCATAAAGTATCCCTGAAGGATGATGGACAGAACCCCAGAGTCTTGAGTGATCAGTAGCCAACTGGGAAGGGAGACAGAAAGTCAAAGAGATAAGGGACCCTGCCTCAGAAAAGGGGGAAGCAAACAGTTAGATAGAACCCAGCTTGTCTTTAAAAGGAGGTTTCTGAAAAGTGGGTGTCTGAGTACACTTAGCAGGAGGAACTCACCTAGAACCCTTCTTACCTTTGGGAAGAGGGCAAGGCTGTCTGTGAACAAAAGCAGATTTAGATGGATAATTTCTCTGGAACTTAGGAATTGGAGAAACAACTATATGATTCAATTCCTGCAAGGCCTTACCCTTATCCTGCAGATACTTAAAATGCTCAGCAGCCACAGAACCAAACAGGTTCTTATTACTGAGAGAAGCATCCAGCAATTTAGCCTTAATATCATCTGGCAAAGATGGAGATGAAGCCAAGAGTAATGTCTCAAAACAGAACCAAAAGCAGCAGCTCTAGGGGAGGCATCAGCTGCATCATAACTACATTTAATAGAGTGGCGAGCTACTTGAGAGGTAATCCCAAGTAAAGAGAGGGCCAAGGCCTTCTCTTCAGAATCAGGAAGGTCTAAAATAGCCTGAGAAGTCTGAGAAAGAAGGACTAAAACATACCTGCTCATATGGTATTTAATAGCCTGAAAGGCTGGTAGTTAATAGCCTGAAAGGCCAAGGTGGCCGTAGTATATACTTTCTTGCCCAGCCATTCCATAGCTCCACTGTCCTTATCTGAAGTAAGTAGTTTGGTAGAAGGCAAAATCTTAGAGGGCTTGTCAGAAGAGACAAACACTTTAGAACGGTCAGCAGAAGGACATTTGTAGAAAAACATACACTCCTCAGGCACCTTATAAAATCTGTCAGGCTTCTTAGGGGCAAATCTAGGGTCACAGAAGCTGCTGAAAAGGTATGCAAAAGGGCATCCAAGACAGGAGGTAGAGCAGAGGGCTTACCGTACTCCATCTAGAGGAGATCATAATACCTTTTTTGAATGTCAGAAACCAGAAAACAGTCCCATTTAAAATAAAAAATTCCATCATACGAGAAATAGTATCCCCAAAAAAGAGTTCTTCAAAGGGAGAGTCTGAGCTGATAGAGTCTTCCTTCTCAGAGCCATAATCCAAGGCAGAAGGGATCTGAGAGGAATATGCCAAAGTCTCTTCCTCTGAATCCAAGTCCTCTTCAGAGGAGACCTGCTCTCTGGGCCTCTGGAGTGGAGTAGTGGACCAAGGAGGAGCAGGAACAGAAACTCCTTGTGGAGGATTCAAGTCCATTAGTGCATTAAATAACCCCTGGGTAAAACCCCGCCATTCACACTGGGGACCTTTAAGCAGGGGAAACATGCTTGATTTTTCTTTAGTGGGACATCTTCTCTAAACACCCTAGGAGGTTCAGACCCGTGCCTACATTCAACTAACATAGTTGGAATCTCCTCCCAAACAACTATACATGGAATCTCCCTCAGTCCCTATGAAGTGATCAACTTTGGTTCCCCCTCAACATCTGGAAGAGACATCTGCCTCTGAGGACATGCAAGAAGTCAGATTCATGCTGGCCTTAGAAATGGTCGTGGCAGCAGAATCTGAGGTAACAACCAGGTGATCCTCTGGGCTTTCACCAGCCTCATAAGAGATGCAAGGGGAGGTCTTTTCCTTGGAACATGGCTGACCTTCAGGATGGGAAGATTCTGCCATAGCACCCTGTACCAACAATATAAGATGTTGGTTCTCCAGGTAAATGGACAAGGAGGAGAGATGACTATGTAGGGTCTTAGGGAGAAATGCTTGACAGATAGAACACTTCGGATGGTCGTGAGAGGCACCCAAACAGAACAGACACTGCCCGTGATGACCCTTATGGGGAATCTGCCTCCCAGACTGACATTTTCCCTTTCTGGATGACATGTAAACTCACAAAATTTAAAAAAGGAAGTAAAGATAAGAAGAAACCCCAATGGGGCACTTATATGAAACACGGCTCGGTAACCAGCACAGAAGGAACATTCAGATCAATAATCAAGGACGGTGTTCTGACTGGTGGCAAAGAAGTTCTGAGGTATGTATATCTGTATGTCACCTTCATGCCCTATGCCTTGAGCAGAGAGAATGTAAGCAGCATATGACATCTATAAAATCATAAAGCTTTGCTATACTAACCAGACTTTGGGCTACTCTTGGCAGGGAATCTTCTTTAGTAAAGAATACTGCAACAGTGATATGGAAGGACATTTGTGATTACACCCCAAAAATAGGAAAAGACACGTTTACTAAGCAGTTTTTTGATGCTTTTCTGAAGTACTCCTTCAGACTGTTAGGATGAGATATTGGGCCGAGGAAGGCAGAAATTGCTTGCTATAAAAGAACAGCAGAGGAACATAAAACATTTAAAAGCTGTTAGATACATTGTCTGCCATACTTAAAAACAAAGGATGTGGCAGAACAAAGTGTCTAAGAGCTATTAAAGCAATTTGTTTGTCAGGGATAAAGTATTTAATTAGCTTTCAAAAGCTTTGAATGCCATTAAAACACTTTGCACTTGTAAACTTTTGTTCTTTTTTTCATTTTTTCCCCTCTCATGGAGCAGATAAAGCTTAGGTCTCATTGATCATAATCCATATTATGTATTCTCAACATAGATACCAAGATTCACTTCCCAAGCTCAAACACGTACTACTGATTATGATCAAAAACCTAAATATAATCCTCTATATTAAATTTTCTTCTGGGAACTCAAAAAACCTGTCTAAACAGGCGGCGATTGAGAGACCTCTTTCCTTTGATTCATCATGTGAATCAGTTCAGTTACTGGATTCTCAGAAATTGGGTAAGACAAGTAAAGAAACATCTGTCTTCAGTTGACCTAAGTGAGTGCACCAGCACATGTAACACCAAACAGTCTATTAAATAGATGGAACTTAATCCAAGGAAGGCTTGCTGAGTAAAGCAAAGACTGAGTGACTGACATCAGAGTGTGTGTCCTGCAGAAATTTTATTTACCAATTAACTTATTTATCCTTTGTTGACCAGGTTGGTTCCACTAGACTAGTAGCCTCTTTTCAGGAGAGATCCAACATAGTATTTAAACTACAAGGGGAAGTTTGGCCAAGACATCAAGGAACTCACCCTATTTTTTCCAGTTGGTGCTATGGAAGTTTTTACATTCACCTAAGTTACTACCATCTCAAGCAGATGGGACCTCATTTAAACATCTCACATGAAGGTCAACACAACCAGGAATGCAGTATTCAAGTGTCAGCAACTGATCTACATGGTGTGGGTATAGCACCCACAGCCTTCTGCACCAAAGGTGAGTGTAATATCTGTACCGCCACTGACACTGCTTCTAGCAAGAAAGTAATATGAGAGAATCTAGAAAATCCTGTCAAAACCATGTTCAGAGAATCCTGGACTTCTTTCAGCCAAAGAAGATTCCTGTGTAAAAGTTCGTAGTTACGAGCACTACAGTAATCCAGATAAAATAATACTATTAAATGAATGACCATTGGCAAGTCTGAAGAATAAGGTAATTGATAAAGGTGACAGTCTTCAGATGGAATACAAATACCTGATATCAGCTGATGTCTTATTTATTTATTTGCAGTTGGTTTACCAGGTTAGTCCATCGGGCCAAGATGAACCCGTTTTCAATGGAGTCCCGGGGAGAAAAGCTCCAAAAACAAGCAAGGTTACAAAAAGTTTTAGATTACAATTTTTACATATGTCACTGACTTGAGCAAACATTACAAATAATAGACTAGTGAAGAACGTTACAGATTATTCAGACTAGTAAAAAGGGACATTACAGTATAAATACTGAGAAGCCATTACATATTAGGAAGCTTGCACTAAGAGGTACATTCTAATGCATTCTTTATAAATAGCTTAGAAAGTACAAGGGAAGGATGTACGAGTTAGGAGAGAAAGTAAAAGGAAATTGCCAGTATAAAGAGGGGGAGGGAAGAGAAAAAGGAAAATACTTACATATTTCAATACCATTGCATATCATGAAGCATGCTTGCATCTTTCTTTATCAAGAGCACCTGTTGACTGTCCCCAGTAAAAGAATAAAAAGATAAAACATAGCCTGCATTGATGTGACAGTGATATAGACCAGCATAGCATCAGTTGTCGCAGGACTGATTTTAAGATGGCTATTATTCATTATAATGAAGATGGAATCTATATTGTTCCATAGATTAGTCAAAAACACACATCTAGTCCACAGAAGAGGAAAAGTGCACAATGATATTATTCTTTGTTGCATTCCTAGCAGATGCACAATGATATTATTCTTTGTTGCATTCCTAGCAGACTCCTCAACCTTGTTCAGTCTAGATCCAGAGTAAGACATGCACTGTGAATAACAATGGGCTAAAATGGAACCTATTGGTATCCTAACTTCCAGGGAATACATCTCAACTACATTAATCCCAGATGTAATATGCTCAGATTGACCAGAAAACTAAGAGGTACACTGTTAACATACAACAGCAGACAGACCTCAGTAAGTGCCAAGACAATGAAAGAGGATTCGATGATCCATGATATCAGGATTTGTTTAGCCACAAGATGGATTATATTGTTTAACGTCTACAAAACTTTTGTTTTCCATTGTCTACAGCTTTGAGCAATGAATACTGCTACCAGAATAACTTGTGTTTGTGTAAGAAATGTTGGATTTTGCTGCATGCTCAGTGTGAGAGACTGAGCATTATAAAACACACATTCATTAATCAATTTGGTTTCTTGCTGTTACTTAAGTGAAGCAACAGTGACTGGCTGAAGATATTGCTGGGTATCACATTTTTAAAAAAATGCACATATATCAGACAGTTAAAAAAGTTTTGTTTTCTGTCTACAGATTGGCCATGTGACTGTCACTACTAGAATAAGATACAGGATAATAAAAATTACTTAACTTTGTTCCATGCTCCTATAATCTTTGTGTGTTTGTATGTGTGTGTGTGTGTGTGTGTGTGTGTGTGTGTGTGTGTGTGTGTGTGTGTGTGTGTGTGTGTATGTGTCCGTGTGTGTAAATGAGCACTGCAGCCCACAGTTATTGACAAACTTGGTCATACTGGTGATATTTAAATGAAGCTACAGCAGCAGAAGAGCTGGTTTGCTCACACCAGAGTGTGCATGCTGAAAAAAACTTAAACCTTGTAAGAAACATTGGATTGTGTAATTAAAGTATTTTTCATATTTTTTGCAACATACTATTTGCAATACTCCCCTAATGTTTTAAACAGTAGGGCACTCACCTTTTCAAAGTATCTGTGCCAAATATGACGTGATAGTGAAATTGGTGGTACAGATTAGATATTCATGAAAGTTGTGTACTTACTACAATAATAAATCTACACCAGCAGTTTCAACTTGATCACTGATAGGACTAGAACATCAGGACATCCTTCAGCACCTAAAGTTTTCCTCTGTTACCTTAGCTCTTCACCTTTACCCATAATGCTGTACATCTTAGGAAACGTCTCCAGAAGTCTGACAGTTCACATAAAAAGCAGCACAAAAATCAGGAAACAGCTTGCTGTTCTCCTTAACCCCTTAAAAACAAAGGCACCTGACAGGCCCAAGGTAGGGGAAGGAGGGTGAGGATGGAGACGCAGGTGATACTGCCAGTGTAGGCCTGTTGTCATGGTAACAATGTAACTTCCATTTTCTGTTGCTTAGTATTTCATCTCCATCAGCATTAGGACAGAGTCTTAAGCTTTACCACTTTGGTGTTTCTCATGAAAGAATGCCCAGAGTAATGATGGGCCTAAGGGAAGTGCAAGACCAGGAGATCATATTCAGCTTGTAGTGCCTTTCAGTGGTGTCTGTGTGACAGCCACACAAATGTCATCCACTGAAGCATTCTGAAAAAGGTGTGAGAAGTGTCAACAGCTTTAAAAGAATGGTTATTTATAAATTCTGGCGAAGGCTTGCCATATTTCTAACAACATAATTTTTTGCATTATGAAAACTAAAGGGAAAAGGTTGACTTCAATGCTTTGGAATCCAATTTTTTTGGTGAAAATCTGACAGCCCTTCCTTATCAAGTTTGTTGTGTTTAAATAAAATCTAGATTGAAAATGCACATCTATCCAGTGAATAAGGTATTCTCCATTTTAAGGCAATTAGAAAAAAACCTTGAAGGTCAGTTGTTTGATTAGTTAGCTTTCTTGGCCACTTTTGGCATTAAGGAAGGATTTGTCCTCATGGATGCCCTGTCTTTGTGAAAGATGGCACACCGAGGTTTGGCATACACAGCTTATCAGCCCAGAAACTTTTTAGCTGAGGTAATAACAACTACGAAGAAAGTTAGCTGTGAGCGATATCTTAAATTCACAGAGGAAGCAGGCTCAAAGGTAGGTATGGTAAACTATTCCAGGATAAAGTATGCACCCCAAGGAAGGAACAAGAACTTGATAGTGGTCTGCTGCAGGAAGCTGCCCCCAGAATGGTTTTGCAAAATTAAAGAAATGCACTCAGTATCTTGGTGAAAATTTGATATGGTAATGAGGAGGACTTAACAGAAAAAAATGACCAGATGCAAAAATCTGTGACAAGTACTACAAGATACTATGAACAGAAAGTATAAAAGGATGTAGTACCCTGGTGTAAATCTTTTATGTAGCCTACTATGTAATTTAATCTGATTTTTACTCGTTGAATAACTTTACCTGAGGAACTGTTATAATGTTTGCTCATCTAATCACTGTAAATATTCTATATGTAATTTGTATTGTCTGTCCATCTAATCTCTGTAAATAATCCATCTGTAACTTGTAATATGTGACATGTTGTGTTGGATTTGTTATTCCTTGGAGCTTTTCTCCCCAGGCCTCCACTGAAAATGGACATGTATCCAGTCGGACTATCCCAGTCAACAAATGTAAAATAAATAAAAAAAATTAGCCCATTTGCGATGATATTTTTTTCTTGTCCCAGGTCTCTGGGAAGAGGTAAGAATCTAGACCACATCTTCAGGATACGAAGGGTCTCTTGTCACAATGGCAACTGTTGAAACCAAGCAGGTAATCTGAGGAAGTAATGGTCTAGGTAACAATTGCTGGATGGGTGAGAAGTTAGATTCCTGGAATGCTGGTTGAGAATATAAATAAGCCACAGCAAGGCTCCATGTTACTGACCGAGGAATTTCACAGGGCATAAACAGAGAGAGAGAGAGAGGCTCAGACAGTCCACTATAGAATTATCCTATCCCAGGACATGAGAGGGAAGAAGCACATAGTGATTAGAAACAAATGATCATTGCCATACTCTTACTGTTTCCTAACAAATGAGATAGGAATGCATGACATAGCCCGAAGATATATAGCCTCTTCTTATTGCCATTCCCCCTCCATGCTACCCCAGTCCTCAATAACTTAAGTCTTACTACAGTCCAAACTTAAGCATAAGCAATGTTATACTAAACTAGCCAAATTTGCAGTAAACTGTAACAAAAGAACACATGCCTAGCCATTGGAAAACTAAACTTATTAGAGCTACCACATCCCCTAGGTCTTTCTCGGCTAACTACAATATGCAGACTTTTCTATATGCCAGAAAATTGCCCAGCCCTTAACAACATAATATTAAACTTTTACCAAAATAGTATTTTCTGCTCTAAATAAAAATTATTAATCACTTTAATCAAATCATATACTACTGCAGGTGACTCTCCCTATATTTAAATGTAGCTAAACTATGGAACTACATCCCACAAGTGAAATCCATTCAGAATGCAAACTCATTTAAAACACAAATTTCACCTAATCAGCATATTTGTTCATCTCCAGGATAAATGCCACTATTATCTTCAGATTGCCATATCGTCAAACCATTCTTTTCAATCAGAATCCTATGCCCCACAATCAGTTTTCAGCAACACCTGAATAGTTTTACTAGCATCTCTCAGCTACATATACATTGTTTTGTGACACTGCTCACCCCCACCTCTATACTTTTAATATAAACCTTGTGATAGTCACATATAATTGGTCTGAACCTGCTTTATAACCAACTTGTTAACTACAATATTAGCATTTTCTGCCCTACCTAGTTCCTTCCCTCACCTCCATTTCATTGAATTTCTGAACCCTAATCACACAATCTGCTATCCGTCTTACAAACCCACTTGCTCAATGTTCGGCATCCACTAAGGCATAAGTACGTTTTATTGTATAA
The DNA here is from genome assembly GCF_019279795.1 of Protopterus annectens. Lineage (NCBI taxonomy): Eukaryota > Metazoa > Chordata > Ceratodontiformes > Protopteridae > Protopterus > Protopterus annectens. The sequence continues at coordinate 450,992,631 of NC_056741.1, read as the reverse complement.
CGGTTGCTTATATTTTCATATCAATGTAATCTAATTGACAAATGTATGTGTAATTGTAAATATATTTTACTTAATGTTTGTTCAAGAATATTACTGAATGTCTGTTTAAAAGGGTTTGTAACATGTCGGGTGTTTTCTCCCTTGGCCTCCACTGAAAAGGGTTTCTTGAATAAACCCAGTTAGACACAGCTTGTAAACAAAAACAAAATAAATAAAATAGTAGAAATTTTCCATTTTTTTTCCAGGATCTGCATTTAATTATTAAGCAATTAGAATTTTATAATCACTTAGCAGCAAAGTTAGTAAATGAGGTTGCTCCCCTGAAAAAAAAAAACTACAGAACAAAAACGGAATGTTTCTTAGAAAGATAAGGGAATATTGAAAGAAATCAAATTGTTTAAGACTTATGTAACAAATACAAATGCAGATGAACGGGCAACTTTTCCGAAACAACGCACTTTAGTAAATACTGTTTTCAAATATAAGAAAAATACACGTTGAGAAAAATATTAACAAATGAAATGCTGCAGATCCTGACAATTTGTGAGGATGGTAGAGTTCTGAATGAGGATGCAGCTGCTACCACTGAATTAAATGCTTCTTAATATCACCAAGACTAATCAGCTCAATGATATTAATACAGATGACTGACTTGTGAAAATGCCTGGTAAATCAGTTGCAATCACATAAACTAATGGGGTTACTTTGATTGGTATTTTTAAATTGCTTGATTTTCTTGATTCTATATGTCTTTGGCTTTATTTATTCAGTTGTCAAAGGCATTCAATAATATAATATTTCTTGACATTATTGTGGTTTTAAGCATTTAAGTGCTCTTTCAAAACTGGTAAAGCCAGTTTTGCTCTATCTATCATACAAATTATGCAAATACCACAAACTAAGTGCTGCCACATTTTTCTATATGATGCAAGAATGTGGAGTCCCATAAAGCTCTTTAATGGGCCCTCTGTTTTTTTAATAGAGTCACTGATATGCCAAAGTAAAATTGCTTACTACATGTATTATACAGAGAGATGATATTACTTTTGTAAGCGCTGTGAAAGATATGGGAATGTGCCTATGTATCTTATAATCATATTTTATTAAGATACAAAAGTGAGCTTGCAAACATGATTTTGAGACTGGTATTACTAAGATTTTAATTATATCTTTTTTTTTTCACAAACAAAAAAACAATATACAGAGGGCAAAGTGAGTCAGCTTGTAGTATGAGAGTAGCCTATTGTATATATTGGTGTCGTTGATAAAATCACTATATTGACAGGTTATGTACATCATTACATTACCAACTTGCTTCAGTTTCTAGTTGTGTTTCATTTATATCTGTTGGAACTAGGAAGGCATTAAATGTATTTCTATTATCATAGCCAGATTATAATATAATGTTATACTTTAGCTACTGCAAGAAACTTTTATAAATTGGCTATGATGCATTGCTCTAGACAGATATTTATTAATGTGCATCTGTATACTACCAACCATTGTAAAAATACACAAACTTATTAAATTGATGCAAGAACCAACTTTGAGAAATAAGGTTTTGCAACATCAGAAGAGATTTGTAGCTGTTTGTCCAAGCTCAATTTATGTATCCTCATGGGGGATCCCACTGTATAAAATGCCAACACAAATTTCAACAAGTTTAGGGGAATAAATGTTTTCTATAGAATTAATTAAATAGGCCCAAGGCATCTTCTTATTTTTTTCTCCATGCTCTGTTCCACGCTGTAAACTTATTGTCCCTGCATAGAGTGTTACAACAATTTTTCTCTAAGGCAGCTTTCCAGTTAATTTTTTTTTTTTTTTTTTACCAGTATAGTTTACATTTGGATATTAGAAGCTTAGGTTTTTGTTTTGCTGGCTCCCATTTTCACTAAACCTGATTAAGGGCTCCTCAAAATGATAGTGCTGAGGAAGTGATACTCTGTGTAAGTTAAAAATACATTGCAAAGTGCTGAATGATATTTATGGTAAACTGGTGAAACTGCTACATTGTTTCAATATTGTCTGGTAATGCGATATTCTAACTAGTTACACTGACTGCTGCTAGATTTTTGGTTGTAGAGTCGCAATGTATTTGTTTTTGGTGACTTTTAATGGGCTATGTTAACTCACTCTGGTTTCTGTGCAATATTTATGATGTCTATGCTTATTTTTATGTCCTTATTTTGTTGATTTTAGTTTATATTCTTTCCTTTTGTCTTCTTTGCATCTTTTACCTCCACTGAGCACCTGGTCAGCTCAGCCCCCCCCCCCCCACTTGTGTGAATGATGACTCCTCTTACTCCAGCTAAAAGCAAAGAAAACTCTAACTAATAATCATTAAAAAACAAAGACTGCAGCCCCAGCTTTAACTCGGGGAACCCTGCTATTGCCAATTATGGGCAGTGCAGGTGCCTGCTTTTGTGACTACTGTTATACTTTGCTAAAATCTGTTACAATCAGCTAGAGTACATACCCAGGGCTGACAGGTGCAGACCTTCTTCCTCTTAGCCCCCCACCCTTTTCATCTGTTTCACTGTTGATACATTTTGCTTAACTTATCTGTTTTGTTATGTTAAGGTATTGAGTCCTTCTCCACAGAGTCAATGCCTTCAGTCCCTAACCCTCAATACTTATTCTTCACTGATTAAACACCAAATGAAAGTGCAAAGTCTCAAGCTACTTTTATCTTTAGCTACATAGTGTGCATCAAACAAAGAGCAAAGGGGAATACAAATGTAAAAAAAGAATAAAAGCCACCATTGCAGTCTAGTAAGCAGCATACAACTTCTACCTGTGGTGTACTCTTATTGATTGTTTTTCTTATAGAACCCTTCCAATCCTCGAACAGGGTGTAAGCCCGCTCCTTTTGCCCTTGATGTATTCAGGATCACCTCACTCAACTACCCTACCCCTCCCCCCCCACCCCCAACTTTCATTTAATTTATACTCTCTACCCAAATACAAAACCTAACCCACCTCATCCAATTACCCTACCCCTTCTCCCTGACCTCACACAGACCCACCCTTTTCCCTTTACACTACATCTAATCAGATTATTGCTATTTCTTGCAACTCTAATTATACCATGGTTATTATCTACCTCCTATCCCCTTTACTTTACTTCTTCATTTCACTCACCTCCTACCAATCACAACTCCACCACTTCCAGCCTCCAACGACTATTACACTCTCCATTCAACAAAAAGAATCATCCTACATGCTCTATCTCACCATCTCTATTCAACATCTCCTCTACCCAGCTTTACAAACACAAAATCTTAGCACGCACTCCCTTACCACCTAAGCTAAAGCTAAAATACTTATGTCACAACCACTAACAGTACCATTCCAAATCTCCCCCACTCCCAAACACACTTCTAAATGATGGGGATATCCACCCCAATCCAGGTCCTGCTTCTCCTACAACTTCTTCCACCATTGCAAAAGCCACCAGTTTCAACAGTCTCCCCCAATCAAAAACATCTTAATATATAATCAATTAACATACACAGCCTCCCGAATAAAACCACAAAACTACACTTCTGAATTACCCTCCATTCCCCACACATTCTAACCCTATCTGAAACATAGTTAAAGCCCCACATCTCAAACTCTGAAATCCTTCCCCCCATTACAATATCTACCTGCAAGACAGAATGGTTAGGAAAGGTACTCTGAACAGCTACCCATAACTCATCCCAATTTCCACCCCAGTGAACTACTCATCCTAAACTGTCATCGTAACCCACAAAAGAAATTTTCATTAGCTCCTATCATATCCCACCAGGATAACATTCCCATCCTTGAATCTATACTCTCATGGCTATCACTCAATAACAGCTATGAAACCATTCTGTTAGGAGACGTTAACATCAACTGGCTAAAGCTATCTACAACCAGCCCATCTCTCACCATCAACCTACATGGCTTTTATCAGCTACTTACTACACCTACTAGATTCAATAAAAACAGTAATTGTAGCTCCAGTCTTGACTGGATCCTAACAACTGACCCTAACCTGTATCAAAAGCCTACTACCCTGCAAGACTCCCTTAGCAACCACCATCCTATCAGAGTTCTTAGGCACACTGTTCAGATACCTAAATACCATCTCTATAAAGATTGCTGTAATCTCTCCATGTTTAACAGTAAGACCTTTAATTAAATGCTAAACTGTATAGATTTTTCAATTCTGAAACACATTCCTCTAAATGATGCTGTCCTTCATTTCAATCACACTTTCCTCCATCCTTGACTCCCTGGCACCTCTCAGAAAAGTAAGAGTCAAAACAACCAACACCCCCTAACTTTTAAAAGATACACTCACTCTTATGAAAAAAAGAGACAGCACCTGGAAACAATGGAATAAAATTAAATTACCTTCTCTTCTCCAAACCTATAAACAACTATCCAATCTGGCTAAAAACACATCAATACGGATAAAAAAACAATTCTACTCCAATGCCTAACTCACCAATACGTCTAGCCCCAAAAAATTGTGGCACTCTATTAAAAAGATCCTGCATCTAGGCAGCCTTCTACCCTCAACCCATACCCCAACAACCCCCCTTAAAACTGCTACTGTTCTAAATTCATACTTCATTGAATCTATTCACAAACTCACCCACAATGGTCAGAACAATAAACACACACATCCTACTTCACATTTCACCAATACTCCCTCGTCCACACTTAACCCCATCCCAACATCTTACATCAAATCTCTCCTGCTTAAGCTGAAGCCATGAGCCCCCTCTTCTGATAGCCTTCCCCCATCTTTCTTAAACTAGCTGCTCACTCAATAGCCTACCCCGTCTCTATCCTGATCAATAGATCTATTCAAAAATCCACTATCCCAGATATATGGAAATCATTCTTTATCACTCCATTACACAAGGGAGGCAACAGCAATGAACCATCCAACTACAGACCTATTGCTATCCTCTCTCCTCTATCTAAGCTCATTGAAAAATCAATTTGCAGACAGCTTATTAAGTACCTTCTAGATAATAACCTCCTAACCCCTATGTGGCATGGTTTCAGACCCCATTATAGTATATCTACTGCCCTACTGCCCTTTACTCAAACCATTGCTGAAGCCATTGGCAAAAATGTACTGGTTTCTTGCCTCTTTCTTGACCTTTCTAAAGCATTCGATACCATATCACACTCCACAATTCTCAATAAACTATCACAACTCAACTTATCTCCCTCTACTATTAAATGGTTCATTAGCTACCTCAATGATAGACAACAATCAGTAAGATGGCAGACTACCTGCTCCCCTTACTTACCAATCCAAACTGGGGTGCCTCAAGGCTCAATTCTTGGCCCTCTACTCTTTAATATTTTCACAAACCAACTGCATAAATCCCCAAAAAAAACAAAGCTACTCCTCTTTTTTCCAAAAACCTTCTCTAACCTCAAAACACCCTTCACCATTTCTTCTCTCAACAATACCATCATACAACCTGACCCACATACTAAACATCTTGGTGTTATTATCGATGACCAATTAAAATTTGAAACCCATATTCAGCACTGTATCAAAAAAAAAAAAAAAATCAAAAACTCTGCCTGCTCTACAGACATAAAAAGTACCTTCCCCCTGACTCTAGGCAGAAACTAGCTCAGGCCTTCCTCCTTCCATGTCTACTTTATGCCTCCCCCATCTTTTCATATCTACAGTCTACCCTTTTGGCTAAACTCTGTCAATCATACTATAGTGTTGCAAGATTTGCTAGTAACCAACCCTACAAATCTCATCACTGCCATCCACTAAAACAACTTCAGTGGCTTGACTTCCCCAGCACTTCCTTCACTTCCTGCTGCAAATGACTCATGCTCTCCTCTTAAAAGCCCCTCCCTGTCCTGCTCTATCCTCACTAATATCATATTATACTCCTCCCAGAACTCTCCGCATCTCTGACCAGCTCCTTCTGGATACCTATAAACCAAACAAAAACACTGGACTAACCCGGTTAACAAATAACAAATAAATAAATAAAAATCTTATTATGTATGTTCTTAAGAGAAGTCTGATATATTGTATGCAAGTTACTATATGTACTATTAATTTTAGTTGCATTTTTTATAACAATTTATTTTCCTTTTGTTGTGCTTACAAAAAGGCTTATAACACATGAATGACCAGCATTTGTTTTAAAGTTTTTCACACTGTTTTGTAAATAAAAGTAGAAAAAAAAGGTTAAATTTTTATATACATACCATTATACATTTTCTAGAGATCTTATTGCTGAACAACTTTTATACCCACAGTACCCTGTTATGATCTATTTTAAAATTATTCTCCATTGTTTGACATGAAAATGTATTTTTTTTTTTATTGTTAAATTGTCTAGCTATGAAGCTATCTATTTTTTTTAAATATTCAGCATGTTTTGGTGCTGAATAGCATAGTATTTACAGTACAAACTTGGTAGTTTTCATTTTCAGCATACTCTCCTTTGAATACCATGAGTACTGCTACAGTAAAAAAGAATATGGTGAGTACACCTGCTGCAATTACAAATATTTAAAATAGTTCTAAAATAATATAATGCTAATTAAGTGATAATAAATTCTGTGATAAAGCTTGTATGCTGGCAATAAAAATCATTTTAACACATTTATTAAATTATCACTTAAGACATAGACAAACATACATTAACAGAAAAGAAAACAGACAATATTAACATTTTTTCCATTTCATACCTTCTATATCACATATATTTTCTTTCTTTATAATTATCATCAGTCCAACATTACTTAAATTGCTGAATTCCTGCCTTCCCTTAAACCTCACTCGTTCTCCTCTTCCTGGATGTTATTATGCACATACTGTTCCCACAATTTCCATTTATTTCTACATAATTTGCTCCTTCTCTTCTCTAACGATCCCTCTTCTAGTTCTTTTATCTCTTACAATATTCAATAAAAATATCTTATACTGTAGGTCAGTTATGTCTTTTTTATTACCTTTTTCTATCCTATTCTGTGGACAGATTTAAGTATCCCCCCCAATCGTTCTAACATGTGAAACTAACACATAAGTACTACATTCATGAAACTTGTAAAGAGCATACCAGGAAAATTATCACCTTTCAAAATTTGCAAAATTAAAATTAAACCTAACTTGTAACAGAAAGAGTGCATATTGACTGGCCACAACTTACATCCCAAACAAGCAGTGTGATACATCTGTACAATACTCTCTAAACCTGCTATTCCACTTACAAGGCAGATAATGCCCCCAACAAGGAAAAACTAAATGTCAAACTTCTTAATGATTCTTCCCAACATCAAAAGAGACTTACTCAAAAGACATGACGTGGAAACAATACAAAAAACAGCTAGATTCTCAACTGGAAACACTTCAGCAATTTTAAATTTTGTGAAGAATTAGTCAAGGCAAAAAGGTCCACATGCCACTTCAGTAAAACTAGTATACTGACATCACAGGAAAATACTTTACCATAGATGTTATGGTAGAGAAGGATCTTGTTACATTCTAAGATGATATTGCAGCAGAAGTAGTAAATACACCAACACCATGCATGCCTCTCTTTAAAAAAAAAAAAAAAAAAAAAAAAAAAAAGAGTCCAGATCAAATAAAGGTCTGTGATATGAAGATGACTAACAAAGCAACTACAAAAGAGAGATGTGCTACCTATAGCTGATGAGATCACAACAGAAATGAATAAGACTAACGTATTTAGAAAACTAGACATTGCATCTGGGTACCAGCATCTGATGCTTTACCAAGACAAACATGACATAATTTCTATGTACGTGGGATTGAGCCACGACAGAAAACTTACTTGGCATATATTCTAAAGATGGAATTATTCAAATATACCATCTGATGGGTATAAAGGGGCAAATATAATACAAACAACTTTACTAAGAATGTTACTGTATATAGTAGAGTAAAAGCAGAGCATAAAGTAAGGTTAGTGGGAGTATTTCAAAAGCTTAAAAGATACCATCTAATGATGAAAAGTTCATATTAGGTGGTACTACATTAGCATTATCTGAGCTTCACAAGGGCTCTATAAATTGCACATAAGATTCACTAATTGAGAGGAAGAAGAAGAATCTTTGTGACAAAGAAAAGATCCAAATTCTAACATCTATAATTCATGAATGTGCAATTTGCCAGACAAATATTACACAGGATTTTTAGGACCGTTCTGATGATTTCAAAACTGAATCAAGACTAAAGTGTAAATAGATAAACACTAGACAAGTCAGACCAGATGTCATAGAAATTTACATTAGAGAAGATCTAATCACTAAAACTGTGATGAAATGAAAAGGGGTTAAGAGTGTGGGAATACAGAAAGATATAATCCATGTAAATTGCAAGGATTTATTATACCAAACTCCTTACTCGCTCAGGATATGAAGTGGTAAGAATAGGAATACTGACAGGGTATATGCTTGTAAAGCAAATGTTTATACTACTGAAAACTGTGTATTGGTTCAGGCATTCACATTCACGATTTAGGAGTCACTGGGTCCAGAAGTTATAAGTTATGTGACAAGTTTGTATGGGTAGAGAAAGGTAGCAGAATATGTAAATACAGTCTCCATCTTGTGACAGTGGTAGAAGACTGTGGCATGCCAGACATTTAGTTATATACCCTAGCAGTTTCAGTATCTTATTTGTGAAAAAAGGAGACGGGAGAAGAAATGTCTATGAAATGTTGTAAGGGGGAGGTCAAAGAAAATAAGGTTTGTAGTAACAACAGTGGAAGAAATATGTGCAACGGGAGAGTTCATTTAGAGTATGCTGAAGATAGGCACAAAAAATAATCAAGAGAAAAAGGAGGATGACAAGATGATTAGTTTAAAAAAGGTATGTAAATACTAAATATCTGAGAGCTGTAATGGCAGCCTGTCAAGTCCTAGAATAAGTTTGGGTTTGAATATAGTCTCCTGAAATCTGACTGTTTGAATTTTGAGCAAATAACAGAGAGCAAAAGCAGAAGGTCCAGGATAGCTGTAAGAAGGTTTGGTGCAGATATGACACTGAACATAATGAAAATTAGGTTGACTAGTATGCTACTAATGTTCAATTTTTTGGCAATGTGAAAACAATTTTGTGTTATTGAGAGATTGGTAATGCTTAATTACAGTTTGCAAAGCATAACCAAGCTGTTGTATATTTTTGAAAAACTGTGCATTTGTAAATTGTACTTATGGAAAGATATAGTGCTGTAAAAATATATGGTTTCTGATGAATTGGTCCATTATTGTTCAGTATTCTTTTGTTGGATACAAAGCCTCCTTTGCCAAGACAAACCACTCTATAAAATGCAATAGTTAATCTGCTGGCGTTCTTCTTAGTCATGAAGTATGTTTAGTGTGTGCTATTCATCTAATGTGAGCATTGCACCTTGAATCTGAAAAAGAAAGAAAAGAAGCTGAAATGCTTAACATGCACACCTTAAGATGTCTACTTTACTGTTCAGACACATGCAGAATCTGGAACGCTCACAGAGATACCTTATTAAAAGGATACAATGCCTAAACAACATGTCCTACATGGACCAACTCAAAGCTCTGTATAGTGATACTTGGTATCCTACAGACTGCTAAGAGATGACCTGTGTCTGGCATACAAGGCTTCCTCCGAGCCAATACTGATGGATTTACTGCACGCCAGTATGTCAAACATCATCCTAAATACTTGATCTAGGGATCGAAACCTCTTCTGCAACATCAGTAAAATGGTTTGGAGGGACAGGTATATTTCGCAGAGGATAGTGCTGCTATGGAACAGACTCCCCATCCACATAAAACAAAGTTTGTCCCTGTCCATTTTCATGTGTAACTTAGATATAGAGATGAAAAACAGAAAATGCACCCCAGGACTGTCCGCTGTACTAGCAATGGACAGGTGCAGCACCTAACTGCTCTATCCCATGCGTAGGTCTCCTCAAATTCCCCCCAGTTGTTCTCATTAGGGGCAATGTATAACTCTCAACCAAGAGATGGGTAAGGAAAATCTATAACCAAATAGGATAGATTATTTTGAGCACAAAAAGGCAAACTGGCTAAGCTTCAAATGTCCTACAAGGGCAGCTAGCCTAGTACTTACCTATGAACCCGGAAGATGTTTGTTATTACATTTTCAATTAACACCTAGTCTATTTTAGTTGAATTATTTAACTAATAAGAAGCATTTAGATGATTCTGATACATTTTTACAATTATGTTGTGTGTAACTACTATTTTATTCTAATCCCAAAAAACATTTTACTGCAAATTCAACATATTTTCATCATGGATATGAAAAATGGAAACTGTTTTATTTACACTTGAAATGATAAAGCAAGAAAGGCTATATACTAGACACATAAAAGCTTCATTTTAAAAAGTTTAAGTAAATTAATTTCTTTAGTTTGAAAAAAAAAGAAAAAGTACAATGTAATTATCTAATTTCACTCATTTAGCCCCTTATCCTTAATCATACCCTGTATCTAGAGAAGTGTGAATACTATTTACAGCTTCTCTGAGCAACAGCAGGGCCCCATGAAGGTTTTGCTGAAGTATATTCCCTGGCTTTCATTGTGCCAAGCTGTCACTGAGAACCAGCAGTACTCAGTGTAGTTTGGCTGAGATACAGCATCATGAATCCCGAATGCTGAACTGGTGGAAGTAATTCTAAGTGTGAGCCATGACCGACTGACTAAAAGCATTTTCACTGTGAAAACTGTGCCCAGAAAAAAAATATAGACAATCTGTAAAAAGTAACAGCAGCTGTTACTCCTATCATGTAGTCACAAATGGTCACAGATGTTGCCACATTTTAATGTGATAGCATTCTTTCAAACATGGCAGCCATCTTGTTTTTTTGACTTCGTTGTTATTTTAATGTGTGCAAAATGCTATATGCATTTCAAGTTTCACTTAATTAGGTGTAGGATTCTACTTCAGTCAATATTCTGTATATCTTCTTATTCATAATCGGATCTCAATACACTATAGCCGCTATATAATTAGCAGTAAAAAATCTGTATGCATGCTTAATTCATTTCTTTAATAATGTATGCACCCTTAATCAAGTCCAATGTTATGAAGGCAATTTATAATTCTAGGAGACTCAAGGCTAAATCTAAGATAAAAAAAACTCACAACACTGTGCCTAAATCATAGCAGGTGAGAAGTATTTAAGGCAATGGCATCTCACATATCTCTCAACTGTACAGATTTTTGCAGAATGTCCAGATTTTGCCTCATAATTTTGGTCTGTTTCTCATAAAATTGTGGTTTTCTGGCAAATCAGTGGAAAACAATTTAGGGTTGAAGTCAGAAAATAATGACAGTCATTTCAGTTTTAGACTTCATTCACCTCAGAAAATTCATACTAGTGGAACACCTATTATTCTATTGACTTTCTAAGCTTGTAAGAGCAATATTTAAAGAGTGTCCCTATTTTTGGGCCTTTGTCCCCACAGTATTTATGACTTTGTCCAGATTTCTTGCTCTAAGAGGTTGAGAGGTATGGGCATCTGTACTGCATCAGTGTAACATTTCACAAATCAAAACATCAAAAGCCCAAACTGGTGGGTGTCCTGCTGAAATGTGAGGCAACTGCTAGAGGTAGGCATCATAAGAGATTAAAGGCACAAATCTTTCTGATCAGCACAATTCTATTAGATAAACATGAATGAACATACAATGGGATCCAATATCTGTCTGCCTGGGACGACATGATTGACAGACCACGATGCTTTGCCAGAGATGGTCTGCACCTGTTGCCCCTGGGATTCAGGTTACTGGCTAAGGCTTTTGCCACCCCTATAGTGCCTTTTTAGGCAAAGTTCAAAGGACAAAACCACCACCATAACAGGTACAAGCATGCAAAATCTGAAAGTAATGCTACTCAATGGTAGAAGTCTAAACCTCAAAATGCACACTCTCGAGGCACTCCTAAAAATGGAGAACATAGAAATCTGTGCATTAACTGAGACCTGGTTCAAGGCTCCAGAGAGCACCCCTGCAACACCAGGCTACAACTCTTACCACACTTTTTGGCCAGCAAACCAGGATCGAAATGCTAAAGGTGGAGGAGTGTCCATATTCACCAAGGATATTCACACCAGCAGGCAAGTGGCCCAACACAATGCATCTGAAATTCTCCAGGTGCAACTAACACTAGGTAAGACTGCAATCCAAATTGTAGCTTGCTACAGATCCCCCACCATGCCCCAAGATTCTCACTGCACCTTTCTAAACATACTGGAAAATATTAAGATACAACCAAACACCCTAATACTGGGTGATTTCAACTATCCTGCCATTAACTAGGAAAACTACTCGTGTACCAACACCTTTGCCCAACGGTTCTTGGAATTCATAAATTCCAGTGCCCTGGATCAACTAATCCATAGTCCCACCAGGGGCTCCAATATCCTAGACCTGGTAATTACCAATATGGGAAATTGATGCTCAACACCTATGGTCACCCCCTTGTTGGTCGGGTCAGACCATAAGCTAATCACCCTTAACATCCACATCCCACCCCCACTTCCCAGTAAGGGAAAAAAAAAAAAACTTATCCAAAGCCAACTTCATGCTACTCAAGTCAGAAGTGACAAACTTCATGACACCCAAGTAGACGGGAACTGAAAGTTTGACTGCTGAGTCCTACTAAGGCACTGTACAAGCACATTCACTCATGCATGAATTGTGCAATCCCAAATAGAATCAAGATGCTCTCCTCCAAAAAAAGGAAGCCAACCTGGTGGTCCCCTGCCATAAACAAACTTTACAAAAAAAGGAAGAAACTGTTGCAGAAAAGAGGAAAATCCCACGATGCAAAAAATTCCATTACCAGCCTCAGTAAGAAGCTGAGATATCTCGTAAAATCCTCCAAAGCTAGTTACGAAAATAAAATTGCCAAAGATTCCAAAGACAACCACAAGGCATTCTAGAACTATGTTAAGAATCTAAATGGCAATGCTCAGATCTGCTCTGAACTACAACTACAACAGAATGGCATTAAATATACTGATCCCAAGAATATTGCCAATATCCTTGCAGACTGATTCAGTGCCAACTTCACCCCCCTCTCACCCCCTAAATGGCCCATATCAATAATGGAAGATTGCCAAATTCCGGTAATAATGGCCACACAGGTAAAAAATGCACTCTCCAAAGCTAAGAATACAGCATCCAAGGGACCAGATGACATCACGGGCTGTGTACTATATGAACTACAAAAAGAACTGGCAAGTCACCTAAGTGTCATGTTTAGTCATACCCTCACCTCAGACTTCATGCCCACTGAGTGGCGCACAGCTACAGTTATCCCACTCCACAAGGGGGGATCCACCTTGGATCCTGGGAACTACCTCCCCATCAGTCTGACGAGCCTGATCTGCAAGGCCATGGAACGTATTATCATGGAACTTATAAACAAAGATATTGTCAACCTTCAAACACTGGACACCACCCAGTTTAGGTTCGTGAAGGGCCGATCTTGTCTCCTGAACCTGATTGACTTCTTTGAATCGGTCTCCAGAGCTGTGGATGAGAGTAAGGCAGTCCACACAGCCTATCTGGACAAGGCCAAGGCCTTTGACACCATCCCCCACTCTGGAATCATAGATAAACTTACTAAGCTGGGCATTAATCCCTACGTCACTCAATGGCTTGCCAACTGGCTTACTGACAGAACCCACACTGTAAAAGTAGCTGACTCCAAATCCAGCTCCAGTCAAGTGACAAGTGGAGTACTTCAGGGTTCAGTCCTGGGACCGCTCTTGTTTGGCATCTACTTCTCTGAAGTACAGGCCAACACTAAGGGACTCTGGCTAACAAAGTTCGCAGATGACTGCAAACTGGGAGCCATTACTGAATCCCCAAATGATGCGGACACTCTACAAAAGGGCCTTACAGAAACAGATGCTTGGTGCCAGAGCCATAGGCTCAAGCTTAATGCCAAGAAATGTATAGTTATCCCCTTTGGGAAAAAACATGCACCCATGAATTACCACATAGGTGACAGTACACTAAACACCAAAAGTGTGACAACAGACTTAGGGACACAGGTAGACAGTGGTCTCACCTTCAATAACCATATCATCACAACAGTCAGGAAATCCTTCTATGTGGCAGACCTCATCACTAAGGGCTTTTCATCCAGAAAAAAGTAGGCTATTGTCCCACTGTACTCATCCCTCATTAGATCCATTATAGAATACAACACCCCATTTGATATATACTTCTCAAGACATCTGCAACAACTGGAAAGACTGCAGAAATACCTCACTAAAAGAATCACAGGCCTAAAGCAGATGCCCTATGCTGACCATCTTAAAAAACTCCAGCTATACTCTGTCGCATATCGTCTACTCAGTGGTGATCTCTAACTCAGAGCTGTTGGACATGCTACACTTAAAGAAATTCCAATCTCTCAGAGCCACAAGTCCAGGGATCTAAACCTTATCATCACAATAAACAAAACATGCTGGAAGGATAGGTTCCTGACACAGAGACTCCCCAGACTCTGGAATAGACTGCCCATACATGTCAAGCTGAGCGCCTCCTTGGCCCTCTTCAAAAAGAACCTTGACGATTGGATGTAAGAAAGGAAATTCACCCCAGCGATCATGTCAGTCACCCTGCTAGACAGGGGTCCAGGGAAGTAAATAGTGTGGGAAGAAATAGCCAGGGAATTGTTATGGCTAGGCTTGTATAGGCCCTAGGGCCGATAGCCTAGTACCAGCCTATGAACCTATGATTTAATAAGTGGCTGCAAACAATATCAAAACAGGACACGATTTCTTGTTATCAAGCAGTTGTAGGAAAATCAGATTCTGTGGAATTTATCTGTCCATTTTATTGTCATAGCTAAATTAAACTGTTCATTGCAAATATAACTGTATGGATATAATAGCATACTTATGTATTTTTATATCACAGATGTTACTGTAAGCTAAAGAAGTTGATACAATATCCCACTTAGGCAGTGTCAACAAACTTATGGAACTAGGTATAAACCGCTTTATAACATCCTGGATACACTGCTACACTGATAGAACCCAAGAGATTAAAATCAGTAAGGCCAACTCCACAAAGAGGCCGGTCACCATGGAGTCTCCCAAGGCTATGTGCTGGGCCCACTCCTCTTTCGAATCTGCTTCTCAGATGTCAAAGCCAATGTCAAAGACCTTTGGCTGACCTAGTTTGCAGATGATTGCAAACTGGGAGCAGTCATTGAATATCCCCAAGATGAGAACACCCTTCAGGAAGGTGTAATACTGACAAAAACTTGGTGCCAAAGCCATGGCTTAAAAGTCAATATCAAGAAATGCATTATAGTACCTTTGAGAAGTCTACCACCCCGGATAACTACATCATCAATCAAACACCCTTAAAAGTCGATTAACTAGTCAGGGATCTAGGGATTCATTTAGATAGTTACCTAGACTTTAACCAGCATGTGTCCATGGTAATAAGAAAATCCTTCTGTATTGCTCAACTTACAAGCAAGGGCTTGGAATCTGCATCCATAGAGGTCATCATACCACTGTGCTCGTCTCTCATCAGACCCATCATAGCGTATAACACTCCTTTTGGTATGTACCTGACCAGACATGTGAAACAACTGGAAAGTCCTCAAAGGTTCCTTACAAAAAGAATACAGGGGGTAAGCACAATGTCCTAGGCTGATTGTCTCAAAGCCCTGTCTCTTTACACTGTATCATACAGACTTCTGAGAGGTGATCACTGCCTATCATACAGGACATCCCCATTTTGGACCACGTTTTAATGAACCATTTGCACATCTGCAAAACAAATAGCATCAGAACTACTAGATTAAAAGACCAAATTTTGCTTGCAACATAAATAGGACATGTTGGAGTGACAGATATGTTTCTCAGACAATTCCCATTCTCTGGAACAGGCTCCCCATCCATGTGAAGCAGAGTTCCTTCTTATTCCTTTTTAACCGCAACTTGGATCAATAGTTAGGTAACCAGAAATTCACCCCAGTCTGGCTCCTATGTCTCCGATGGAAAGGGGCAGTAATTAAATCACCATCTTTATAAATCAAATTTGTGGGTCACACTTGGGTAGCACAGCTTGGCCTATAAGGCCTCTAGATGTTGTTAGCCTAGTATACACCTATGAACGTATTAACAAAAGGCAAGGGACATGCAGCAACTGGGTATATATATGCAGTGACCTGTATGCCAGGCATTACTCCACCTTGGTATTCTTATAAAACGGTAGCTAAATTTGATGCTTACTTTAAATTTTAATCTTTTTAGGTAGCAGAAAGACATACTTTCTTCTGTGTTTTGATGTGACATTGTCATTAGGTGCTGCTAAAAATCTAAATTTGAAATACTAAAACATACATTTCCACTTGATTTCAGCCAGTCATAACATTATCACAAAATTTGTTATCATAACGGGTTAGTTAACAGCAGTGTGGTTTCATGCTGGGAAAGAGCACTACAGATGTGATGTTTGCTCTGACAGGGTTGATGGAGATGTATAGAGAAGGTCAGAAGGAGTTGCATTGCGTCTTTGTAGACTTGGAGAAAGGATATGACAGGGTGCCTAGAGAGCAGTTGTGGTATTGTATGAGTAAGTCAGGAGTGGCAGAGAAGTATGTTAGAATGGTACAGGATATGTATGAGTATAGTGTGACAGTGGTGAGGTCTGCGGTAGGAGTGACAGATGCATTTAAGATGGAGGTGGGATTACATCAAGGATCAGCTCTGAGCCCTTTCTTACTTGCAATGGTGATGCGCAGTTTGACAGACAAGATCAGACAGGAGTCCCCGTGGACTATGATGTTTGCAGATGACATTGTGATCTGTAGTGAGAGTAGGAAACAGGTTGAGGAGACCCTGGAGAGGAAGAGATATGCACTAGGGAGATAAGAAATGAAGGTCAGCAGGACTAAGGCAGAATATATGTGTGTGAATGAGAGGGATGATAGAGGAATGGTGAGGATGCAGGGAGTAGAGTCAGTGAAGGTGGATAAGTTTAAATACCTGGGACCAACAGTTCACAGTAATAGTGAGTGTGGAAGAGAGGTGAGGAAGAGTGTACAGGCAGGGTGGAGTGGGTGGAGAAGTGTCAGGAGTGATTTGTGACAGCGGGTACCAGTAAGAGCGAAAGGGAAGGTTTACAAGAGGGTAGTGATACCAGCTATGTTATATGGGTTTGAGATGGTGGCATTGACAAAACAGCAGGAGTCAGAGCTGGAGGTGGCAGAGTTAAAGATGTTAAGATTTGCATTGAGTGTGATGAGGATGAACAGGATTAGGAATTGGCATATTAGAGGGTCAGCTCACCTTGAGCGGTTTGGTGACAAAGCCAGAGGGGTGGGATTGCATTGGTTTGGATATGTGCTGAGGAGGAATGCTGGGTATATTGGGAAAAGGATGTTAAGGATGGCGCTGCCAGGTAGGAGGAAAAGAGGAAGGCCTAAGATAAGGTTTATGGATGTGGTGAGAGAGTACATGCAGGTGGTTGGTGTGACAAAGCAAGATGCGGAGGAAAGGAAGAAATGGAAACAGATGATCCGCTGTGGCGATCCCTAACGGGAACAGCTGAAAAAAGAAGTAGTAATTCACTTCAAAATCCCATACAACACAAATGATGTAAGTCTGCAGTAACAAGTCTGAATACAGCATTGTAATTCAGCAGTTGTTAAATGCTTGCTGCCAGCATTTTTAACACAATACTTCTTAAGGCACCATTAACCATCTAAACACTGCTGAATAATCCCATCCTAAATACAGACTTCTCAACTACTGTGATGCAATTTCAAATCTGCTTTGCAAAATTAGATTAAAAGATGGAATCATGCAAGATGGCATATTAAATAATTTAAGGCATGAGCTCTATTCTGCCAGTTTAAGTATCCAGGCCCCAAATAAAAAACTTTGACAGCATGTCTTAGTTTTCATGCCTCACATCACATCAGTTATGTAGCCAAACCCGTATTTATGCAGAAACAGAAGCCGCAAGATCTACATTGTGTAATGTTATAAAGTACCATGGCATCTGATCAATATACTGCTAATAAATCTTGGCATATTAGTAAATGACTGCACATAAATAGAACCAAAAGCAGTTCTGGAAAAAGATTCCTTACTAACATGCAGCACCTCAAGCTATAACAGAATCCATTCATATTCCTGCTCCCACATAACTGAAGATGACGGGACTGCTAAGTGCAAACTAAATCATGTCAAAGTAATAACTGTGTTTATTTCAAGCACAAAATAGTATGACTTTTATGATATCTGGCACTAACTTAGTAAAGGAAAAGGCACAGACAGGTCAACATGGTGCCGCTCTTATTTATTTATTTATTTATTTGCATTTTAGTCGCAATATGGAATTGAAGGAGTATATATATATATATATATATATATGGGTCTATGTTGCTTGATCGAAATCTCACAATCGCAATCAAGCAACAAGGAAACCCATTAAAGCAAAAGTGCATTAGATCGAAAGTGCACTTTCCCAAAAGCCAGTTCTCCGAACTGGAAAAAAACAAAACAAAACTGCTTTAAACAGTATTTTGTAGGGGGGCAAGCCCCCCTGGACCCCCCTACTTAAATATACGAACTCCAAGATCGCACTACAGTGGGGAAAAGTATATATTTCCTTATCCCCACTCTAATATACTTCGGAGAACCAGCTTTTGCAAAAGTGCACTTTCGATTTAGTGCACTTTCGCTTAAATGGGTTTGATCTTTTGGTTGTCGAGAAAGTGAGTTTTCGACAATTAGAAGTAGACCCATATAGATATATATATATATATATATATATATATATATATATATACACATATGGGTCTGCTACCATTAACCAAAATTACACTTACTTGAAATCCAAATGACTGAAACGACTCCACCGAAACCTCATTACAGCAAAGCTGATAATTTTAACAGGGAAACTAACCACATGGCCACCACGACACAAAAGAAAACATCAAAACATAATTAAAGCTATGCTAATCCCCCAATATACCAATTCCAAGATCACACTATACCAGGTAAAAGTTCACACGTGGCCATGTGTTTAGTTTCCCTGTTAAAATTATCGGCAGTTCATTACTTCATTGTAATGAGGTTTTGGTGGAGTCGTCTCAGTTATTAGAATTTTGGGTAAGTGTAATTTCGGTAAATGGTAGGGGACCCATAGATATATATATATACATATATATATATATATATATATATATCTATATATATAAATATATATATATATATATATATATATATATATATATATATATATATATATATATATATATATATATATATATATATATATATATATATGATAACACTGAAACATTGTGCAATTCCATATATAAGTATCATCATCATCTGCAAACACGTGATTAGAGTAACTGAAATTAGCTCATAAAACACGCTACTGTCAGCCCTGACTATATCTCAGGTAGCTCGGGTATGATTAGTGTCTCAGGCATTGAAGGTGCTAACATGGGACAGTGGGTATCCCCATCCTGGGGGGGAACGTCCACCTGGGTTCATCTTGGATTTGACCCCCTACTGAAGGTTAGGGACATATGGGATGGGACACTGTCTACAGGAGTCATGGCAGTGGCTGAGTCTCCATGGAGGTGGGATGATTCAACAGTACACCCCATCGCATGCCCATCCATCCTAACTAACTTTGCATAGGGCAGTTTATTTTCTACATGTGATGCCATAACTATAGATATTCAGGGAGATGTGAGGCACATGATTAAAGAGAGGTTTATTCAGCTTCAAACTATGCATGAAATTATCTCCACACAAGGTATGCTGTCATGTCTTTGCACTACACCTTGATTTTTGTATTTAACTAAATATCCTAGGTATTAAAAAGATATACTTTCTTCTGTGTTTTGAAGAAAAATGTGATTTTGAGGTTCTTACTGAAAAAAAAAAACATTTTAAGGCATTTCTTTCATGATGTTGACCAGAAAAGCTTAGTATTTTATGGCATTTGCATCGTTAGTCTTTCATTTCCTATGTGAAATCACTTTTTGTGATAAAAATGTGCAATGAAGGTGCAATTTGTGTTTGGATACTCCTTCTGGGCCCATCTCATTTGCTCACTCAACTGAGTGCAGTGAGATCATATTCTGATTTCAGGCACTCCTACTGTGTACAAAGAGAGCATCTGGGGAAAAAAAAAATTTAAGCTTGTCTCCTGCCTTTCCTGTTAAGTGGTATAGACTATTTGTAGGCTTCTGAGCCCCCAAGCCCTTCTGTGTTGGAGGGAAGCCTTCTAGCTTAGTTTTTTTTTTCTTATAACTAGCCAGTTTTCTAGTTTCAGCACTCAAATCTGTTTCTTTGATCTCAGCACTTGTTCAGAAAAAAAAAAAAAAATTTTGTTTGCTTTTACTGTACTTGTGTTTCTACCTACTTTATTTTACTTTTGCATCATCTTAAAAGTACTCAATTGTATTTATTACTGCTTGGTGTAACTCATTCTAAGCCTTTTGGTTTAAACACTTGGGCTTCAGACCAGTTGTTTTGCACTGAGAGGGTTTGTGGTCTGCACTGTAGTGGCAGAACAGGTAGCTTACATCCTTCTAGGTTGGGAACTGCTGACTGAGGGCTCTGAGTCTGTTATTCTAAAAGTGTATTAATTCTGGTTTAAGCACTTGGGCTTTCAGGCCAGTTATTTTACATTAAGAGGGTTCATGGTCTGCACTCTTGTGGGAGGAGAGGCTGGACTCTGCCCTTCTGAGCTGGGAATTTCTGGTTAAAGGCTTATAGTGCATGCATATCTGAACTGCTTCTTACTGAAGTTGGTGCGCCTTCTTTGCTGTGGCATAGACTGGATTTGGGCCTGCTGGATCTAGCTTTGTTTGTGTAACTTGAGCACTAATCCAGGCATTCTCTAAAGTATTCAATTGTATTTATTACTGCTTGGTAGTAACTTGATTAAAGTGTAGCTATCATTCTAAGTCTTTTGGATTAAGCACTTGGGCTTCAGACCAGCTGTTTTACATTAGGAAGGTTTGTGGCATGCACTGTGGTGGCAGGACAAGTAGCTTTCACCTTTTAGGTTGGGAACTGCTGATTGAGAGCCCAGTGTCTGTTATTCTTAAAGTGTATTAGTTCTGGTTTAAGCACTTGGGCTTCAGGCCAGTTATTTTACATTAAGAAGGTTCGTGGTCTGCACTCTTGTGGGAGAAGAGGCTGGACTCTGCCCTTCTGAGCTGGGAATTTCTGGTTAAAGGTTTTTAGTGCCTGAATATTTGAACTGTATCTTACTGAAATTGGTACACCTTGTATGCTGTAGCATAGACAAGATCCAGGCTTGCTGAATCTAGCTTTGTTTATATGCTTGTTGTCTGTTTGCTTGTTATTTCTCTGAAACCCTAATTCCACCTAATACGCGGCTTCTCAGCGCTTCTGTGGATCACTAGTGATATCTGCATTGCTTACTGTACTTATTTCCTTGTTTCACTTGAAAGAAAGTTACTGTTTGTCGTTTTTGCATTTAAGTTACCTGTAACACATTGCACTTAAGTTACCTGGCACTTGCTCACTAAAGCAATTATATGTCAGCACTAAAAATTAAAAGCACTACACCCTCACTCCCCACTGGCCCTTGTTTTCAAGTATTAAGGAATTCCCAATATTATTCTAGCATGTCCAAAGGTCAGTTGTCAATCTCCTCTCTGGTCCAGCTGGTGAATATGGGAATCTTGAGGCAATGTTACAACTGCCTCATGTACACAGACAACCCTCTCCTCCTCCCAACAAATTCCAACACATGTGAGAGATGCAGCCATATAGCCAAACTGGAGGCTAAGCTCTCTCAACTCAGTACTGGCATAACCAGTCAGGAGGAGAAGGAAACCACACTCACTACAATTCCAGTCCCACATAGACCTAACACGACAGCAAACCAAACACATAATCACACAAAAACATACTCAGAGGCTCTAAATGAAGATCTGCCTAAGCAGCAGAGACCTCCAAAGCAGACACCCAAGCAACCGCTACCCCAAAACAAAACACGTGCAACACATATCTCACAAAGCCAGTGTGCCGAACAGTCACAGCCCTTAAGACTAAACAACACACCTAATACACTTGTAATAGGTGACTCTATCGTCAGGCACACTGACGTCCCGCTCACCAGGCTGAACAAGGAGAGGGTCACGGTGAGCAGCCTGTCGGGCGCTAGGATTCGCCACATAACACAAGCACTCAGGTAACTCCAAGGCAAGTACAAATATGACTCAGTCATTGTCCATGCTGGTGTGAATGACCTGAGACGTATCTCCCTGGACTACATGAAAAGAGACATAAAGGATCTCTCTGAGCATGTAGCCCAGGCCAGTATGACCCTGACCTTGAGTAGCATCTTACCCTCACCAAGAATGATGCCACAATATGAAGACAAGATGATCAATTTCAACAATTGGCTTAAGTACTGGTGTCATTCAAAGGGGATCCAATGCCTGTCAGCTTGGGATGATATGCTCGACAAGCCACGATGCTTCGCTAGGGATGGCTTGCACCTGTCTCCCCTGGGCTTTTGGATATTGGCAAAGGCTCTTGCTACCCCCATAGTGCCTTTTTTAGGCAAGGCTCAAAAGACAAACCCACCTCCATAGGTATCACAAGGGATAAGAAACTAAGAGTAATGCTACTCAACGCCAGAAGTCTAAACCTCAAGATGCACTTTTCGAAACTCTCCTTAGCATGGAGAACATCGATATCTGTGCAGTAACAGAAACCTGGTTCAGGGCTCCCGAGAGCACCCCAGCACTACCAGATTATACCTCATACCATGCTTTTCGGCCCCAAAACTTGGACCGAACCACAAAAGGAGGGGGCAGTATCGATATTCATCAAAGATACCCACACCTCCAGGTTGGTGGCAAAGCAAAAAGCATCAGAGACTATCCATGTGCAACTAACAGTGGGTAAAACTGCCTTCCAGTTTATAGTCTGCTACAGACCACCCTCCCAAACCCAGGAACCCCACTTGGCCTTCCTGAGAACACTGGAAAATATGAAGGTCTCTCCAAACACCATTATATTGGGTGACTTCAACTACCCAAACATAGACTGGGAGCATTACTCTAGCTCCAACACCCTAGCACAAAGGTTCCTAGAATTTATAAACTCAAATGCTATGGAACAACTTGTTACCACTCCCACAAGAGGGGAAAACATACTGGACCTGATCATCACCAACATGGGGACTCTATGCTCCAGACCAGAAGTGTATTCCTCACTGGTAAGATCAGACCATAAACTAATCTCACTGGATATTCACATCCCGACCCCACCCCCTGCCCTGAAAGCCACAATGAAAAACTTCTCTAAAGCAAATTTCACACTCCTCAAAACTGAGGTGGAATCCTTCAAAGCCCCCGGGCCTGTGGAAAATATGGCCCAGACCGCAGAATCCTTTATAAATGCATTCTATGAACACCTTCAGGAATGCCTGGATCATGCGATCCCAAATAAAACCAAGACCCAATCCTCCAAAGGCAGACGTCCTGTCTGGTGGACCCCAGCCATAAACAAACTATACAATAGAAGGAGGAAGCTACTAAATGACAGAGCAAATCCCAAAAAGGGAAGGCATCACTGATCAGTATTAGCAAAAAACTACGGGCACTCATAAAATTGTCTAAGGCCAGCTTCAAGAGAAAAATTGCACAGGACACTAAGAATAATCACAAGGCTTTCTTTAGTTATGTTAGGAACCTGGGTGGTAATTCCCAGATATGCTCAGAATTAGTTCAAAATGACAAAAAATACACTGAACCCACAGACATTGCCAACATCCTAGCTGACAGGTTCAGTGCAAACCCCACCAAAGGGCAAATATCTATCCCAGCAGAGTGCTGCCCCCCTGACATCTCAGATGCTCAGGTAAGAGCTGCCCTCTTCAAAGCAAAAAAACACAGCATCAATGGGACCAGACGGTGTCCCGGGCTGCGTCCTACATGAACTCCAAGAAGAGCTAAACCCAAACATAAAACTACTGTTCAATCTCAGCCTTACTACAGGATATGTGCCCAAAGAGTGGCGTACAGCAACAGTGGTCCCTCTCCATAAAGGTGGTGCCTCAACAGATCCTGGAAACTATCACCCCATAAGCCTGACTAGCTTGGTCTGCAAAGCTATGGAAAGGATTATCATGGACCTCATAAATAAAGATATTGGGGACCTACAGACACTGGATCCTACCCAGTTCGGCTTTGTTAAGGGCAGATCCTGCCTCTTAAACCTGGTTGATTTCTTTGAAAAAGTCACCAAGGCGATTGACGAGGGGAAGGTGGTCCACACAGCCTACCTGGACCTCGCAAAAGCCTTCGATACAATACCCCACTCGGGCATTATAGATAAGCTCACCAGCTTAAATATAAACCCCTATGTCACTAGATGGATTGCAAACTGGCTCAAGGACAGAACCCACATGGTTAGAATTGCTGGCGCCATGTCAGACTCCAAACCAGTTACAAGTGGTGTCCCACAAGGCTCAGTCCTGGGACCTCTCTTGTTCGTTATATATTTCTCGGAGGTACAAGCCAACATGGAAGGACTGTGGCTGACCAAGTTCGCAGATGACTGCAAACTGGGCGCCATAATCGACTCTCCAGCCAACACAAGCATCCTCCAAAAGGGCCTCATAGAAACAGACAACTGATGCCAGAGCCATGGCCTCAAGCTAAATGCCAAAAAGTGTATAGTCATCCCCTTTGGCAAAAACAAAGTGCCCACAGATTACCACATAGGTGGTAATCCATTAAGTACAGAAGAAGTAATTAGGGACCTGGGGACCCAAGTTGATAGCAATCTCTCATTTGACAACCACGTGGCCAAAGTGGTTAGAAAAACATTTTATATAGCCCACCTAATCATGAAGGGATTCACATCTAGATCAGGGGAGGTCATCGTGCCTCTTTACTCATCCCTCATCAGGCCCATAATTGAGTGCAATGCCCCTTTTGGGATGTACCTTACCAGACACCTGCAGCAACTGGAAAGACCCCAAAAGTACCTCACCAAGAGGATCAAAGGGCTCAAACAGATGCCATATGCTGCCCGGTTAAAGAAACTCCAGCTCTACTCAGTGGCATACCACCTGTTCAGAGGCGATCTGTGTCTGACGTATAAAGCCATATCCAACACAGAATTAATGGACATGCTGCACCTCAGAAAATCCAAATCCCATCGAGCTACACGCTCGAGAGACTTGAACCTCAGCACTGAAATAAATAGGACATGCTGGAGGGACAGATTCATAACCCAGAGGCTCCCTTCACTCTGGAATAAAATCCCAGTCCAGGTTAGGCAGAGTCCCTCATTGACTCTCTTCAAGAGGAATCTTGATGAGTGGATGGGAGATCGTAGGTTTACCCGGGTATCACTTCTGTGTCACTGTTAGACAGAGGCACAGTATACTAACCTTGAAAAAGGGCATAGCAAAATAAATTTAAAATGGGTGGTGAAAGCCAAACACATTCTGGCTAAGCTTATAAATGCCCTAGGGCAGATAGCCTAGTATGAACCAATGAACCTATGAACCTATGAAGAGTTCATAAAGTTGGGAACAACTGCTACCATGTTAAAAATATGCGTCCATGTGTTAGTTATAAGGAGGCATAGGATCAGAGGTAAATATTAGGCAATCAGTCTGCAGACTATTACAAACATAGCCAATATCCAAGCAGTGATCAAAAGTGAAAATTGGACTCTGCGCCATGTGTCTGTGAGATAGCACCTTAACCGTTATGCCAATCCCCAACCCATATCAATCAAATTAAATAGTGGTTAATGACTTTCACAATTTCTGTTCAGACAAGTTTCCAGAATAAACACTGCAGGGACTCGTCATGAACTGCATCACTCATATCTGAAGGTGATTAATGCAGTCACTATTTGAAATTAACATTCAACACTGAACTTGTTAATGACAGTGTTATAGACTGTGTTGAATTAAAGTACTCACTGCAGACTGATTGGGTACTCATCAATATGTAAGCAGTAGTGCATAAGGAAGAGTGCATGACAGAGCACTCACAACATCATAGAATGAAAAGAAGAAAACGTGCACAAAAAAATTCAATAATGCTTACACTAAGTGTACACGATCTGTATTCAAAAACATTCTTACCACATTTTATGTGCTTTCTAGTCACTCAGAAAGATTACACTAAGTGCACCTGTAGTCTACACTTTGTGGTAACCTTTATGAATCCCCTCAATATTTAAGGCTGCAAGAAAATCAGTAGGAAAAATAAAATTAGGAGGAATAAGATGCGAGTCACGCTTGTGTCGTATGTTCATTTGGAATGGAGTAC
This sequence comes from Protopterus annectens, assembly GCF_019279795.1. Classification (NCBI taxonomy): domain Eukaryota; kingdom Metazoa; phylum Chordata; order Ceratodontiformes; family Protopteridae; genus Protopterus; species Protopterus annectens. The sequence goes on along the minus strand of NC_056741.1, from coordinate 450,966,275 downwards.
ACTTAGTTCATGTGTTTATGAATCGCAGGGATAATTTTGTTGAATATGAGATAATAAATATATGTGCTGTGTATTCCTTTATTGTGTTTGAGTTCATTTTTTTTCTGATTTTCAATCCCCATCTTTTCCTAAGACTGTTACCCTTATTTAAGGCACTGCAACTTCTTTGGTGGGATAACCCAGAAATGTCCCTTTACTAGATGGATCTTGGCCCACCAGATGGGAAGACCTCATGGAGTGAGGGCAATTCAACCTCTATCTATGCATTTAGAGAGCATTTTATCTGACTGTTTCCAGTCTATTTGGTTAAAAGTAGTTTTATTGTGTATCACAGTCATCTTGCTGTTACTGCGTTATAAAGTATTACCCTAGTATTAATTTGATTGTTTTCTCTGTGAATGTCCACACAACTGCAGCTTTTTATCAGCTGTTTTTGTTCAGGGTATTAAATTTCTAAGGACCAATAGTGATTGTTTTGTAGCAGGAATATATTGCTGCTGTTTCCAAGAAGTAGGCATTATTGGCTAAAGCCCTTGCTGTTTAGGTATTGGTTCTTTTGGTCTGTCTTCTCAGTTTAACTGCACTGGCTAATTCTCCTTGCAGCACTACACAACCCTGCATTCAACAAACATGCATTTCAGTTTTAATTTCTCTCCTACAAACCTTGCATATTGAAAAACTGCAAATCCATCCACCCACAAGCCCTTTTCCCCATTTTTTGCACATGGGGTCGGGATGTCACTTCAACATGACAATCATCTAGAGCCAAGGTTTACACCACCAGGTGGCTAGCCCTGCAGCGGTACTTCTTTCACACGAAACACTTGCACACACACTCACACCTATGGCCAATTTAGAGTGTCCAATCCACCTACTGCATGTCTTTGGAATGTGGTAGAAAACTGGAGCACCTGGAGCAAATCCACTCGAGCACAGGAAGGACATGCAGACTCCACACAGAAGGCACTCCAGCCGAGAATCAAACCTGGGAACCTGTTGCTGTGATGAGACAAAACTAACCATTGTACAACTTTACCACCAATTAAATTGCAAATGTAGCACATTAAACTGTGATTATAAGCTTATTAGAGCACATTATTACAACATATTGTTTCGTGCTTCATTCAAATTCTACTTTTAAATACATTTATGTAATTGCAATAATAACAGCAGTTTTAGTCCTAAATACTATCGAACTCATTCATTGGTTTTAAAATACATAATGTACACCAGAAGGTAATCATCCAATTTTACTATTTAGATTATTTTAAGAAATAATAACTACACTAGCAGTTATAGTGATAAATAACCTTTAATCCACTGTTTTTAATTAAATACTATAAACCAGAAGCTATTTTAGAGCCCCTTTTCTCTTGTACCTTGGATTAAAGTAGATGGTTGACAACCTAGTCTAGTCTCAGTCGCCAGCCTCATATACTCAGTCATTGTAACAACTGCATGATGATCACAGATAAAGAATTATTGCATAACTCATCATTCACTGTTTGAGAGGATGCAACTTCATTAAACTGGAGTCCACCATCTCACAATCTAACACATCCCATGATTAACACACACTAACACAATATGCCACACAAACGCACTCTAAATTATACAATGCTGATGCCAATAAAATACCTTGTGCAAGTCTCCATCCCTAATTAAGAATTAGACCCAGTGTAAACTAAGCAATGCAACACATAGGTTCATAGGTTCATAGGTTAGTACTAGGCTAACTACCCTTGCGAGCCATTTTAAGCCTAGCCAATTATCCCTTGTGAGACTCAAACCCTGCACCTTGCATTTGTAAGGCAAACACCTTAACCATTAGGCTACCCTCCCGACCCTTCTTAGGCTTTGCTCATCACTACATTTTTAGTGTCCAAATCATCAATTTTTAATTACAAATGATGGCCCAACTAAAACCCATTTATTACATTTTAAATGCAAATGTCTTGATTTATATAGAATAAAAATGAATGTACTGCCCTACTATAATACAACAATTGCAAAATGGTCTGGCCAAATCATAATTTGCCAGACAATTGGCAGAAACTGTTTTGGGACACACACATTTTTTTTTAATTTTGCAGAAGGCATGAAAGAATATATGGACCAAGTACTTCTAGGATGTGTACTTAGAGATGATGGCTTGGCTTGCTTCAGTCTGAACCAGCAAAGCATCTAAAACGGTCATCTGCCTACACAACTGATGCAGATTAATTTATTTGATAGACTAGCTAATATCACTTTATTGGGTGTTCCATTCTGGATGTGCAAGAACATTTTAGATGACGGGAGGGGGATACAATGGCAATGTTAGCCAGTTTTACATCCATGTGACACACACATGGTCTTGCAGCAGTTTGACTTCCTGTGATGATCTTTGTTTTACATACTACTTTATTGTTAGCAGAATGTTGGCCTGATCGGGTAGTTGACTCTAAGCTTTTCACTAGCAAAAGTATTCCACAATAAATAGGACTCCTGGTGTCTAGAGCCTCAGCTTGATTTGTGGCTAAATATTTATTTATTAGACTCTACAGATTTGCTTCCTTCTTCCCAAATTTCAGTTCCTATTATATAATGTGCTGGGAAGTTATTACTTGCGTGCAGTGCTTACTGCTCATCTTCCAGGGAAAGCACATTTATACTGCTTGACAGAGAACATCACTGTGGGTGTTCTCAAATATAATACAAACTCATATCATCATAAAACTTTTTCTCTAATCACCCAATAAGCGATGAACTCCCAAGTTTACCAATATGCCTAGACAGGGAGGTTCTCAATTCAGCTTCCATTTTAGTTCTGGCCAGGTCAACAGGAATTCCTATCCATACAATAGCCTTATACAGCTTAATACTAAACTTTGGAATTACCTAATTTGCAACAGTCAAAGTTGTCACTTCTTCTGAGGATGTCACATGGCTATACCTCATATTCCATATATATTTATTACCACAGTGAACATTACCTTGTTGCTTAGGAAATATGGCCTTGTTAGATTGTGTTTATCATTACAATAACCATTTTTACACACTTGTGCTGAAATATCATAGTAAGGTACTGCAGTGAAGAACTTGCCTTTAATCCAATAGGGTCAGTTTACCACACAAGAAAAAAGGACCCATATGAATAGGACATATAGGAACCTTATAAGGCTTTATGTAGAAGCTCAGGAATCAGTTCTTCATGTTGCTGAAGTCTGCTATCTTGGCTACAGCTGCTATTGTGTTGAATGTGGTACAACTTCACATTTTAAACTGTCACCATCAGAAGTGACATACTAAGTGACATACTGGTAAAACTACAGGTAAGAGTCACTATGTGGTAGATTATCCCAAATCTACTACATCAGCATGCTCAGCAGAATCAATAACAAATGATTGGTGATTCTGTAGTCAGGCATTCACATTCTATTGTCACAAGGCTTGATAAAAGCGGGGTGACAATGAGTTGTCTATCAGGAGCCAAGACAGCTGATGTATTAAGAGACACAATAAACCAGACAAATATGATTATGATACAGTGGAGGCAAATTACCTACAATGTACCCATTGAGAGATATGCAGAGAAACCTATCAGAGCTCTCCATGGATGTCACAAATGTAGGAAATACCTTGGTATTGAGCAGAATTCTTCCTTCACCAATAGTGATGCCAAAATATAAAGAAAAAAGGATTGTTTTTAACAACTGGCTAAGCAGCTGGTTCATTTTAAGGGGATCCAATATGTATCCGTGTACACTGAGACTGCAATCGAAATTGCCTTGTCAGTGATGCACTGTGCCGTTCTTTCCAAGATATCTGTACGCTGGCAAAAGTCCTTGCTGCCCCCAAAGTGCCCTTTTTAGGCAAGGTCCAGCAACAGACCTCCCAACCTAACTAGTAAAATAAAAATAAATCAAGAACAAGACCACATCAAGGTAGCTCTGCTCAATCCTAGGAGTCTAAATAACAAGTTACCTGACCTTTGAGGTCCCCTGCATTTGGAGTACATCCACATGGGTGCTGTTACCAAAAACTGGGTTTAAATTCTCTGAGAGTACTTCCTCCATATCTGGATTTTGTCAAACCATGCTTTTAGCACTGTGAGGTGAATGGCTACAGTTTTGTGAATTCAAATGGCAACTATTTACTAATGCCAAAAATGCCCCAGGTTTAAATGAAATGTGCTCTCTTAAGACTGTTTTAAAATTGTGAGCACTTAGATTGTAACAGGGGATTATCCGTAAGTTATGTGAATGATGTTGACACCATTATTTTATTAAATTTTACTATATTTACATGACTATTTTACTTATTTTTCATTATTAGTTTGAGTTTTTAATTTTTTGGTGTATGCAGAATGCATGTGGCATGCTTTTAATTTATTCTTTAGGGCTGGATTTAATAATGGCTGATTGATGTTGCTCATTATTTAATTGCACGTTCAGTTTGCATTTACTTGGTTATGATGAAGTCCTATTTGTTATTAAGGATGAAAGTGCTTAACCAGGATTAACTATCAAAGGATATGTATTGTTTTTATGCCTGATTCACTAAATTTTGCTTTTTTTCACCACTTTACTGTTTTTTGGTGTGCAGCATCTGAGTTTCCCCTCTGTGGATTACTTTAGTCATTTTTTACATGCAGTCTATTTGGTTCTTACATGCCAGGCCTTTAGACCTGATGGACGCAATGGTACCATATCCATATTTGTTAGAGACCACATTACCTGGCGGAAGATTCAGAGAGACCCAAGGGCGGTACTTATTGAGATCCAAATCACACAAGATAGGACCAGTTATCAGGTTGTAGTTTGCTACAGGATGCATCTATGTCAACTGAAAAACAAGCTAGATTCCTAAATAGTCAGGTTCAATTTCCTATAAACAGAAACTCCATCATTCTGGGAGATTTAAATTACCCCATGCTTAACTCAAATATATAATATGCCCAAGCTTCTTATAATTCTTAAACAAAAATTCCCTGGACCAAATTGCCAAACAACCCATTAGAGAACAAAATATTATTGAGCCGGTCCTTATAAATATAGTGTCTATATGTACTATTTCCCATGGCATTCCCCTCACTGGTTACATGCAGTCACAAAGTGGTAACTTTTTTTGCCATATATCTAAACCTTCAGATGCAAATATCACTGTACTCAAGGACTTATAATGCACAAACCTAAAATTCTATGAAAAAGTCTTCAAATTAACATATAGCTGTATTATCCTAGATGTTTATATGACAAGTATTAATGCAGTAAATTCAAGTCTCACCTGCATAAAATTATTAACCTAGCTGTCCCAACTAGATCAAAACAAAATGGGAAATTTAAGCACAAACTGGCATGAAGGTCCAAAACCATAAATAATTTATTAAAAAAAAAACATTTCTTAATATACACAACAAAATGAAAATCTAAAATCAAAGGAATTGAAAAATGCCATTAGGAAAGCAAAGGGATCCAAGAACTCAGGTTAGCATCAGAAGCTAAAGACAATAACTAAAAATAGTCTCCCTACTGAGTAGCAACAAGCCCAAAAAAAAAAAAAAAAAAAAAGACCGAAAACACAGAAGAGCAAATCTTGAAAATCTCTCTTCTTCTTTAAACTTCTTTAAACTTCTTTCTGTTGGGGGGGGGAGAAAGTCCCTGCACCCCCACACCCCCAGACTTATATAAATATATATATAAATATATATACCAACTCTGAGATTGCCATACCTCAGAGTAAAGGGAAAATTCCAAGAAATGGCATCTCGGACTTAATATATGTAAGTCCAATCTTTCAGCCATTCAGTCTCTACATTTCAGGACTCACTCTAGTGGGTCCCAACATTTCAAATGGTTACCCTACAAATCCCTTTTTAGTAAAATCAGGAAGAAAAGGTATAACTCAACATTTCTCAGTACTAATTCAAAATGGAAACATCTAATGGATGTTGCCAATGTGTTAGAAAATAAATTCAGTGCAAACTTCTCCTCTGAGACAAGTATATAAACATTTCCTTGGAGGTGTCCTGACCCCCAATTATGACCAAAGAACATTTACTAAATATATTCTTTATTTTCATCTATCTCAATCCATATTGCTAAATGGTTTGAAAACCCCATCTGTATTACTTGTTCTATTATAACTTTTATTGTTTTAAAGAGAAGAAAATACCCTATTTATATTTGAAATCTCCCACGCCAATATGTGTTCTTGCATAAATTCCATAATTTTAGATTTCCACATTTTATCTCCCCATTACTTTCTTATCTATTCTATATTTTTGCTTCATATGTTATAATTTGCAATTGAAATATCCTGTTACTATAATATCCATATTCACTATGACATAATTTAATATATCTAAAAATAATTTCTTCCTTTATTTATGTAGCACATATGCATATATTGGTATTAATCTATACACTTTTCCTTCCCATTTAAAAGCCACTACCATCAATCTTCCTAGTCTAACTAGAGTATCATCTAAAATTTTTATACATTTCCTGTACAATATAGCAATCTCTGAGCATTTTTCATGTCACAGATTCCATATTATATCACCTGACCATAACGTCACGATTTGTTCTCTTTCTTTTTTATTTATAACCTTATATCTTCTAGAACGATCAAATCCACATACCAACTCTTACACCATTCTGTAATTCTGATTCTCCTGGCTATATTCTTAAAATTATTAACATTAATAGATAGAATTCTAAGGTTATTTACTACTCTTCTTTTTAGTCTATGAAAATTATTTAAATTATTAATGTACTTACGTTTTAACTTTTATTTCTGATTCCTGAAATTGTCTTTTCCTATCTTTAACTCTTTTCCTAGCCATATTTTTCTTTTTGACTACTTTCCAAGTTATAGCCTCTTCATCCCTGATTCTGTTCCACTCTCCCTCCCCTTTTAGTATGTTATCCAAACCCTCTTCTTGATTTATATCATTACTTTCATCTTTTTGCTGTTCTTGCAATTGTATTATTTCTTTTTCATTTATATTTTGTTGTTCAGCTTCACATGCTAACACTCTCCTTCTCACAGTCCATCCATACATGTCTTGTTTTCTTACATTTATAACATATTTCTTTACAATTGTTTTGCACTCTGACCTTTTCCCCACATAAATACATCTTTTTTAATCACCGTTATACAGCTCTGTGTTTATCAACATTAATCATACTTGAAATATGTGCAGTTTTACCATTCTCCATCTTCAAAATCACATTATAGTCCCAAGCACCTATTCAAAGTCCTCCATTATCAAATACTTTTGAAATGTCCTTTACTTTATTGCAGAAATTCTTTAACAAATATCTTTTTACACTCTCTCATTCAGTATACATTCAAAACTGTATGTTATTTTTTTTCTGTATTTCCCTAAAAAAGTTTTACAACATAATTATTGTAAGGATAAATAGATATCATCAGTCTCAAAAAATGTCTCTTACCTGCTGTGCCTTTACGCCTAAAGGCACAAGTAAATTGTCTCAAATCTCATGCCTATCCAATTCTACTTCTTTACTTTGTATTCTTACAAAGTTCTTCTTTTCCAAATCTTTAATTTTCTTTTTCTCATTTTCTGCTTCCTTTCGTATGCCTACTATCTCCGGAAACAATTTCTTCTGATTTTTTGCCTTTCTATTCGGCTTTTCCATTACTTCATCCCACGTCTTTCCCCACCTCTGGTTTACTCTGTTCTAAAAGATTTTCCTGTATATCAACTCCCAACCCACCCAACTGAATGGTTGTAATTATAATTCTTTCTTTGCTTTTTGACCCTGCAAACAGTTTTCTCTGGAAGATTTCCTCAGAATCTTCCACTCAATGTTCTTTTTTTACACCTTGAGCCATTTCTCCTTCTTCTAAACCAGAAAACATCACCATGGTGTCGGCATTCACCTCGTCCCTCTCTCTTTAGTCACCGTGTTTGTGCACCATTCCCCCAGTTGCCACTGCGCTAGGAAGAGAACAAATGCACCACACTCAGCCACATGCACTTCAAGTGTCAACAAGAGTAGGGGAAGTTCCTTGATGCCCTAACCAAATTTCCCCAAGTAGTATAAATACCACCTCAGTTTGTCCCTTGAAAAGAGGCTACTTGCCTAGTGGGACTAAACTGGTCAACAAAGAATACATACAAATCTTCCTCCAGATACTTTGTATGTAGTCACTGAAAGATAAATTCATTCCCCTTCATTCACATGCCACTTGAAATGCTGAGGCAAAGACATCCAGCTTTCACAATTATCATACTTCTCAAGAGCAGATACAACCTTTTTACCTGGATTTCAACTTTTCATACTACTAAATGACCCGTCACTCTCCCATTATCCTCAGAGCTCCATAAACAAAATACTCCTGACAATCTGAGGAGTCACAAAAACTCTGCATCCCTCTTTTAACCCCACATATCCAGATACCATGGTACTAACCACTGCTTCTCCATTATAGGCCCTAAACTCAGGGAATCTCTCCCAGCCTACCTGAAAGACAACAAATTGTGTGCAAAATTCAGTGCTGCTCTTTAAATGCAACAACAGTATATGTGCCTTAATGGAACCACTACTAAATACCGAACACTCACTCTACCAATGCCCAAAATCCCGAGACCAAACACCCAAAACACTACAATACCGAAAAACCAAAGCCGCGAAATTCAAACTACCGAAAGCTACGCACAACATACACCACACACAGACACACACCTTCCCCCAAAACACAAACACACAAACCTAACCTAACCTACAGACAAATAAGGGGGCAAGCCCCCCAGCACCCCCCACACCACCCCTACTTAAATATTCTAACTCCAAGGTCGCACTACCCAGACAAACACATGAATACACCACCACACGTCTACATCCCCCTCGCACACACACATCACACTCACAACACACACTTACACACTAAACCTCTAACCAACACAGTTAAACAGAAATACTTACCTGCCCTTCCACCATACTTCAACACCAGAAGTGCGAATTTCAAACTCCCGATAGTCAGGATTTTGAAATACGCGCTTCTGGTCTTTCGTTAGTTTGGGGTTTCGGCTCTATAGTCTCGAAAGTTTGAAATTTGGTATTTCAAACTTTCGAGATTATGTAGCGTTCCCACCTTAACACAGGTAATATTACCTAATCATCTCCACCTTCACTCATTCATCTCCTCCCTTTCTTTTTCTTTTCTTCAATACTAACATTGATTTCAGTACATGATGATAACGTAATTCACAAACTATTACACTACTGTTTATTTTTATTTATTTATTTAATTTTGTTTTACCAGGATAGTCTGACTGGGTGAGAGCCCATTTTCAGCAGTAGGCCTGGGGAGAAAAGCTCCAGGAACAGAATTACAAAGTTTTACAAGAACACTCCAGAACAAAATTACAAAGTGTTTCAAGGACACAAAATATACGCATCATAAATGACCATTTTCAAAAACACAGAATGCCCATATCATAGAAATACCTTGAGTCACACAGGTTTGAGTGAGTATGACATTTTACAGTTTGTTCAAAAATCAAATAAGAGTGCAAACCAGTCTTCAGTCAACAGAGTTGTAAGCGGATAGAGGGAGGTACGATTACCAGTGTTGGAAACATTACTATAGGATTCTCAAATAGAAGGAGGTTAAGTTGAGAGTAGAGAAGGGAAGGGAGAAGTTACTAGGAAGAGAGCAGTGGGGGATGAAGATAAAAGAAGGGAGGGAGTGAAAAAAATGCGATTTTAGGTAAATAGGTGAGCAGACAGAGGTTGTTAGTATATACTAGAAGAAGGTAAAGTAAGTGAGGAGAAATTAGAAGGATGAGCAGTGATGTATAAGGGTAAGTATAGGAGGTATTTAATGACTACATTGGGTAGAAACATATGGTGAAATTGAAGTGAGAGAAGAGTAAGTTGAGATGCTGGCCAGTGGGAAGGTTTTATCTTAGACAGGACCATGAGCAGAGTCTTTTAAGAGTTTTTTGAAGTGACATGGGTTGGCAGTGGTTATGATGGGCTGAGGAATAGTATTCCATATTTTGGAGATATAGTTAGAGTACAAGGTTGAAGCATTAGTTGAAGTTGTATCAGGTTGGTGGACTAGTCGGTGAGCAAAGATGACTTGAGTGTACATTAAGTGATGAGGTAGTTCTAACCTATGTAGTATATGTAAGGTAGTGCAGTGGTGAGATCTATGTGGAGTGTTAGTAGCAAATTTTGTGATTTTATTGTAGCAAGTTTCAAGTTTGACTAGATCAGTCTTACTTAGGTTTGTGAAGTTAGGACAGGCATAAAGTAGGGTGGAGAGAAGGTGAGCTCTAACTGTTTCTTGTCTTGTGTTATTCATAAGGAAAGGCTTGATTCTATACAGTGAAACTAGTTTAATATATGTCTTTTTGATGGCCTGGGATAGATGTAGGTCAAATTTTAGATTGTGGTTAACACACCTGATAATTTTGTTTGGGATACAGCTGGTATTATGGTGTTGGAAGAATGTATTTGGAATAGAGATGGGGTGTCATGTGATTTGCTGGGGTGAAAGAGCATCAGTTTAGTCTTGGAAGGGTTCAGAATTAGTTGAAATTCAAATAGCCATGGCTTGACTGCTAAGAAGGACTGTTGTGTTGTGGATACAAGTTTATTTAGGGAAGGTGCTGCACAGATTAGAGTTGAGTCATCTGCATATTGGATGATGGAGGCTATGGGAACTGATGAGTGGAGACAGTTGGTGACAATACTAAAAAGTAGGGGAAGTAGAATAGAACTTTAGGGCATAGCCAAGGTGACAGTTAGTAGGGAAGAGAGTTCCTGTTGCCATTTGACAGGTTGCTGTCAGCTAGTTAGGTAGCTATGGAACCAAGTTAGAGTAGAGTGGATAAGTTTTAGAGCTGAGAGTTCATCAAGTAGTCTCTGATGTGGAAACAGTATCAAAGGCTTTGGAGTGAACTAAGAAGATGGAAGAAACAAATTGCCTTTTATTTCTGTTTTGGTTTATGGTGTTAGTGAAACTTAGGAGGGCAGTTGCGGTACTATGGTGTGGGCGAAACCCGTGTTGCGTGTTAGCTAATACGTTATTAGATAGTAGGTAGTTTAAAAGCTGCATGTGGATACACTTTTATAGTATGTTAGAAACGGGGTACAAAAGCAATGGATCTGTGTAATTAGAGAACTCTGTAGAGTTGCTTTCTTTTTGCAGGTGGATAATTTAGAATATATTCCAACTTGAGGGAATATAATGATCAGAATAGTGAAGGGATAGGCAATGGCACGTGCAGCTATTTTAAGGAATTCTGTAGGAAGGTTGTCTGCCACAAGGGTTATGGGTTTTAATTTGGAAAGTCATTTTTTTATGGTGAGAGTTTGAACAGGTTTGAAGGAGAAGGTGTTGCTGGTATCACTGGCTAAAGTTGGGATAGATGGAGGAGTACTGAGATGAGAGTTGGTAAGTGAGTGAATGGAGCTTGTAAAGAAAGTGTTGAATATATTATATATTGTATAGTGGCTGCTCTCACTGATGGATTCTGTACATATTTATATTTCAAACTTTTTTATTATCAGCATTTGTCTTCATTGTGTTACTGTTTGCATGTCCTTTTGAAACAAATGTTGTCTACTTTATTTCTGAGTTGAAACTGAAATTGGTCATTTGTGATCAGGGTCGGTTTTTCATTATGGTGAAGATTTGTACCTTAGGAACATGAGGTACAGGGTTGGATTCTAACCTCAGGTTACTGTCTAGACTTAAAATGTCCCTTCAGAGCAATTAACCTATTATTCACATAGGAACATATATATGAACCTAGTACTCTATCTTGGTTAACAAATTCAGAAAAATATATACAGGCATGGATGCATACATACTTACATATTAAAATAAATTGTATGGCTAAGGCCTTTTTCTTGTGCATATGCCATCTCTAAAGACAGTCTGCAGCTTGTGTGGTGATATATAACAATGTATACATTAATATACAGTGTTTGTAAATACATTAACCTGTGCCAGAACTAATGAAGTTGGTTAGCTTCTTAAAAAAGTATATTATTAACAAAGATAACTGTTCTGTCTTTTTTGGAATATTTTCTAGCTGTGTGCTCCTTCTGACATATACAGTTTGAGGTATGTATATTTTAACATACCAAGAAGCACGCAAGACCTGAAATGCTGAGAATTTACACATGAAAGGTGTACTACATGTGAGTCAATGTATTTTACACCACATCACCATTACAATGCCAGATATTTAAAGGGTGAATCACCAATGAATATAACTATGGTTACAGGTCGCCCCTGCACAGTAGATTCAGATATTAAGCACACTCAATGACTCATTAGATGAAAACCCAATCAACACCTGGCAGTGAAATGTTTTGATAAGTTTTTAGTAAACCACAACTGCAAAGTTCTTCATGGGCATGATCTGAAATCAATGCTACTATTAAGAATGCACGTACAATGTGATGTAGCATAACAGAAAACAAACAAACATAGATAATACATTACCAAGTTCAAATGAAACCACTGGGTGTATAAATAATGGAACAAAACAAAATGCTGTTGTGGGCAACACTGACAGACAGTCTGCTGATAATTACGTGCAAATCTTACAAACATAAAACAGCACTGACTACTATTAAACATGTTATCAAAAATATCTTGAAATTTCATGTCACAGTATCAACAATAAGCCTGTCATTCGTGCTAAAACAAATTTCGCAGGAAAGAAGAATGGAAGAGTATTTGTTACTGGTCAATAATGCTTGCAGAGAGCAAGCCAGAAATTAATATTTTGTGATACATTCGTCTACTGCTACCCTATCCCATTCAAAAACTGTACATCATGTATATACTACTCCCTCAGTTAAGAAAGGCATTATTTTTGCTCCCTTTAAAAATAAAATATACCAGATAAATCTTCTCTCTATATAAGTCTTACAATGATTTGTATTATAGAAACAATGCTCAGTTTAGTAGGAAACCCTAACCATAAGCTACATTATCTCTATTATTTCTGACTGGGATGACAGTGGTTGAAAAAGTCATATAGTTTTAACAGAAGCATTGCGGCAAACTGCAGTCAGTAAGTATGCAGATCTACACCCACTGCGAATGAGTCACAGCATCGACTAGCCTAGTGGAACTAGGCTAGTCAACAAAAGATAGACAGGTAGATAGATGGAAAGACAAACAGACAGATAAAAGAAGAACAAGGGTGCAAAACTGCAGTCTGTGCACTTATCTGGAACTGGATACACGTCTGGGACAAAATGTTAAACAGAATTGTTACACATTTATAGACTTCAGGAAGAGAAAGTAGATTTTTTGTTTTCAGTAACAAATGAATTATGTTCAAAGAATTATGCTTTTATCATCTTTTTACCATCTTTCCCAGTGCTGGCTTGTATCATACTCAAAATGATCCTATGTTTTGGGGAAAAATAATTAAAGGCAATCAATTGTAATGATCTGAATTAATGCAAGTGGAGAAAGTTGGCAGTCCTAAATGAGATAAAGGGCTGAGTTAAAGAAAGTAGGCTCCAAGGAATTAAATAAGTGGGTTTTGCATATCAGCTGATACATGCAATAAATTAGAACAGCAAAATGAATTAGCTGTATGATGTAATTTGTGACCATAAATGTACCATTAGAGCAGTGATAGAAATGTATGCTCAGATGACAACATTTAGTTCTCTGCTATTGAAGGCTATGCCTTTTATCTGGTAAGGAATTTATAAAGCAGAGAATTAAAGTCCCCTTTCAGCCTTGCAAGGCAGACTTGTAATCATAAACATTACAGTTCAGATTAATCTGTAAGAAGCTAGCATTACACATACTAAATGCCTCTCTAGGCATCAGAAGGAAAATTAAAAACATTTGTTGTATGTACCAGAAAGAACCTAAATAACGGTAGAGCTCCCACTCAGGGTGAGTGTGCATTTCATTTAGAGAGTTATCTTGTCATGTAGCATAGGTTCCTTTATTCAGTTACTCTATTATGCCTTTTATGAGTTCATAGGTTCATAGGTAGGTACTACTAGGCTATCGGCCCAAGGGCCTATGTAAGCCTAGCCAACAAGGTTTCCTGGCTTACGTCACCCAAGAAAGTTATTTTCCTGTGCCACTGTTGAGCAGAGTTCACCCTCAAATGCACCTTCCTGTGTGTAGCAGTACTGCATTCACACCACCTCATTTTGCTGTGTGTTGCCCCAGTTTTCCATACTCTTTTCATACTGAATCATAATCTAGTGAAAAAGAAACAAAATCATCGACATCCCAGATGTGCAGCAGTTGCCTATGTAATCACCAAACAGGTACACTTATAATATTTTTTATTGACTTACCCATCAGGAAGTGCTCCTGTTTTCTCGCTTCCTACCTACTCTAAACATGTTCCTTTCTTGCCCTGTTTGCAGTCGTGCTGTTGGATATTTGCACTGAGGAGCCTCATTTTCCTGGTCTTATTATCTTTAGGCAGAACCAGCTGTTGAATATCATACACCTGCTACACTAAAGCACAACAATATTATTTCAGTACTATCTATGTACAAGCAATTTTTTTTCATTTCCAATTCTTTATCAGAAAGTGGCAATAAGTTTTCAATAAGATTCATTGATTCTCTATAATCCCATCAAGCGATAGTCTCAGGTCCTGATGATGAATAAGGTAAACTGCTGTTACTGGTCAGGACTTTCATTTCTTTTAATGTCACTTCCAGGATGGCTAGAAAAATTTAGATACTGCCTTCTTCACTGTTGTTAAATTTTGTTTTTATATTAGCTACTTGCTTGTACTGAATTGGTTAAATAGTTAAATCTAGTTATCAGCATACATATAATAGAGTGCTATGTCACCCTTCTTTTCTACCTTGGTCAGGTATTTCTAGTTATAATTTATATATACAGTAGTTTATACATACACACACACACACACACACATATATATATATATATATATATATATAGATATATATATATGTGTGTATATATATATATATATATATATATATATATATATATATATATATATATATATATATATATATACACACACACACACACACACACACACACATATATGTGTGTGTGTGTATCTATATATATATATATATATATATATATATATATATGTATATATATATATATATATATATATATATACATATACATATATATATATATATATATATATATATATATATATACACACACACACACACACACACACACATATATATATATATATATATATATATATATATACATATATAAATATATATATATATATATATATATATATATATATATATATATGGTAGGGTTTTATTGATGCAACATAAAAACAGGAGACTCATTGGCATAATGGCTAAGGTCTTTGTCTCACATATAGAAAGTTCAAGGTTTGATCCTGTCCTCTGGTAATACTTGCATGAAGTTTGCATGTTCTTCATGTGTTTTTGTAGGGCTCATCACATCTCCCAAAAACATGCTGAGTGTTTTCACCTCCAATTCACCTAAGAATGGAGCTGCAAGCAGCAGTACAAATTCTAGATGGTGCCTTTTGGGGAGAGATTTGTATTAACTATGATACACAGTACCATCAAGATATTAGAGCATTGATCACAGACTGCATGCCGTGTCAGGGCTAGCCACACAGTGGTATAAAATGGGACTCTAGGTAATTCAGTTGTGTTGACTATTGCTCCCAAATGGGCATGGGTATTGCTAGTGTTAAGTAGATTGAGGACCTACGCCAGGGCCCCCTGCTAATGCTGGGTAGGTTATATGCACCTGCCATAAACCCAGCAGCTCTATGTCAGTAAGCTTCTGGCCATCAGGTGTCCAGTTGCCCAGCTTGGGTTACCTGGGATAGCGCTGTTGAGCAACAGCTGGGCCTAAAACCAATCAACTTGTCAAACATGAACTGAGAATTGCTACACTGAATGTAGGTTCAATGACAGGATAGAGCTTGGAAGTGGATGATATGATGGTAAAGAGAAGGATGGACATCCTATGTATCCAATAGACAAGATGTAAGGGCAGTGCAGCTAAGTCACTTGGATTGAGATTAAGAGACTACTACTCAGAAAGAAGACAGACTAGAAATGATATGGAATTGTAGTAAGAGAGAGTCTTCAGAAGACATTGAGGGATGTAATCAGAATTAGTGATAGACTCATGGCACTCAGACTCCAATGCAAGGATAGGGCATGATTCATAGTATCAGCCTATGCCTCAAAGCAAGCTTGTGATATTGAGGAAAAGAGTGCATGCAGGCATCATTTGCAGGACCTATTAGATAAAGCAGGGCAACATGAATTGGTGTTGAAAATGGGTGAACCAAATGCACATATCAGGACAGACAAAATGGGATACAAGGGTCCACATGGGTGGGGCAACAGGAGCAAAGAAGGAGAGGCCATTCTAGACTTCTGTCTGGTAAATGGCTTAATGCTGGCCAACCCATGGTTAAGCAAAAGAGACAGTCACAAGATGACATACAAAAGTGGCAAACATGCTACTCAGGTAGACTTCCTCCTAATAAGGAAAGGACACTCTGGTAGAATTAGCAATTGCAAAGTCATTTCCATTCAAACAGCTCGCCCACAGCATAAACCACTGGTTGTCACAATCAGCTGCAAGCAGTGGTAAGAAAAGACCTTAAGGTCAGAGACTAGGCTGAAGACCTAGAAGTTAACTGGACAGAAAGCACAAAAGTTGAAGGAATTACTCTGGGCTCCAGCACCTTGGGAATTAGAGGAAATAGGTGGAGTTAAAGAAAAATGGCAGTGCCTCAAATCAGCATATGTGATTATGTAATATGTGATGCATATTTATTTGCTGTAAAAAAGACTGAAGGTATGCAAAAAGGAGGAATAAGCTCTCTTGGTGTTTGAAACCAAAGACCTTGATCAAAGTGCAACAGTTACTCTTTACCAATAAGCTAAACATCTGGAGGGATGGGTGTTCCAAGAAGAGCTGTATCTGGGACCCGTTGTCGAAATCTCGAAACCAGAAAATGAGAAAGGCCATCAGCTATGCCACTTCCTTTTTCTAGAACATGGTGGCCAGTAAAGCAGACTTAAGAGAACTAGTAACCTGATCACAGAATGTACCCACAGAGTTAGATGCTCTCTTGTTAATGGCCTGTACCACTGCTAGGTTGTCAGAGTAAATGGAAATCCTCCTGTTGGCAAAGTGCTCCTTACAAATTAAAGTAGCAACCCAGATGTCAAAAACCTACAAGAATGTAATGTCTAACTTTCTATCCTTGTGCCAAGAGGCAGGCCATTTTGCCACAGACCATCTCCCTTGGAAATCGCAACCCATGTCTGTGCCCATTGCTGCAATAGTGAAAAGCTGTAGCTTGGTCGATGAAACTCATGGACTTTGCCAAAACGTGACCCCATTGAAATTGGTCACAAAATGTTCCACAAGTGAAATCTTCCTTGGTCCTGTTGGTAATCCTCATCCACTGGTCTTTCATCTTACCCCCTTTCAGTACATTGGATAAGGAATGGAGAAAAGTCTTGCCGGGAGCAATGGCCTGGCAGGCAAAGTTCGACAGACTGTGAAGCCACATGATATCATCAATCCAAACTTTGCATGCACCCAACATCTTGTGAATGGATAATCTAAGTTAGAGGATTTTGTCAGCTGGCAATCTGACAGAGGACCCCAAGACATCAATGAGTAGCCCTACAAATGTGATAGATTGAAAGGGACCTTCTATTTTATCAGTGGCCAAAGAAACTCCCAGATATTCACATAATTCAATGAACAAATTCATGCATTCCAAAGAAAGCCCCTATCATTCCTTCACTTACTATCAGGTAATCATCTAAGTAATTGTCTGCAGTCTGGCTGGTGGCCTGCTTCTACCAGCACCAGTGCAATGTGGAGTTTTCTCAAAGGCAGCACAAGCTAGAGAGCAATCCTTGGGCATGGCAGTGTCAAAAAAGATTTGCCCTCCAAACTGAAATCCCAGCAAAGGCCAATCAATCTCTCTGGTGGGAAGAATGCATAAAAGTTCATTGGATATCTAGTTTGCCAGACAAGGATCCCAAAACTCCTTAATAGCCTCAGAAGCCTGGTCTAACAATGCGTAGTAAACCTTGGATTGCTGTTTGTCAGTAAAGTCACTGACTGACTGACCAAGGGGGTATGATACTCTCCCATTTTCTTCTCGAGGAATATGACTACGGGGGACAACTTAAAGGTGGGCTAGGAAAAATGAGAAAATAGACCACTGAGACCTCTTTCTCAGTTAACTTCAAAACTTCAAAATCATTGCATTAACAGAGAAAAAGTTATTAGCTACCATGGAGGTGATGGACTATTCAACATAAAAAAATAATAAAAACATAAAAAAAATTCTGATGAAGTTCTTGAAACATTACCAGGATGAAAATGATTAATGCATTGAACTTTTGGTATATTTTTTGCTGTATTTTTTTGGTAGAAGCTCACTTGGTCTTTTGGAAATTTATTAAAAGGTGTTTGTTGTGGTTCAGCTGACTACACCTTTGTTGCCAAGAGCTGCTGTGTACTTTCTTTTCAGTGCAGATCTTCTTTTTTGGTCTTTAATGTAGGTACATCTTTTATTTCTTAAAGGGATTAATAAGATTTTATATTTTATTATAGAGCTTATTAATGTTGGCATTCCAAAGTGGTTTAAAATGAACTGACAAACGAAAAACTGAAGAAAAGAACGCTTTTCGTTTGGGAAATATGTTCTTGCTCTACATCTGAAGAAGTTTGGATATTTCCCAAACAAAAAGCGTTTAATTTTATTTTGTTTTGGTATTAAAGTGAATAAGAACAGCTTTTTACATTTATTTCTTCATCAAGCTGAGTGAAGTGTTGGTGCTTGTTCACAGTGTATTCCTTTATTCCAGAGTGGTTTGTTTTTATGTTCCTTAATATATTTAGCTCTGATTGGGACCACTTGGTTTATACTGTTTGTTAGATAAGAATAAAAATTAATTGGTGTAAGTGACAATGGAGGCTACTTTTGGGCTGGAAATTTTGCAATTCAGTTTTGAGCACTCAGACAGTTTCAATAGGTTTGTCATTTTAAAGTCCTTGAATTCAGGAGGTGTCCACTGCAGTGAGTTTAGATGCCCCAAAGGAGAATAAAACAGATTTTTTGGCCCCCTGTATTCCTGCTGTCACCAGCCCCTCTCCTCATTCACTGGGGCCTACTAGATGTCCTTTAGCCTCCACCAGGCTCTACCTCACCTATGTTCAGTGCAAGTAAGAAGACTGAGAACTCTGGTGTAGGATCATATTGTTGCCAGAAAGTGATTTTCCATTATGTCCTGCCCTACTCTCACTGCAGCCTTGTGAGCTCCAATATATCTAGCTTCAGGAGGTGCATGCAAACTTCCACACTTGAGCAATCGTCAGATCATGCAGCACACCACTAGCATTGTGGAGATCACCAGGCTTTTCACGCAGCAGTTATAGTGAGTCAGACCGCCTCCATCACCATGGGATAAGCAAGCTGGCATTGGGTGCACACTCCCATCTCAAAGAGATGATGGCATTGTAGGAGTAGTGCAAGTAAGAGTGATATTAATAAGGATAAGATTTAGAAGAATGTTGACCTCTAGTGGACTGGTTAACTGTATACAAGGGAGTTAACATTTACTAATTTTGGGAATCTTTGGGAGTAATGTTTTAACTTTGTATGTTTTTGGCTTATTTTCCTTTAACATTGAAATGGTCAAGTTTATTGACTGTGATCACATGATGTTTTTAACCACTATTTAAGAGGTTGTTGTGTTAATGTTAAATCGTTCTGAAGAAGTCCTATGTTTAAGGATGGAAGCATTTGAATATTTTATGCATTTTTTATTTTATTAAAGTAATTGTATTCATCTACATGTTTTGTACGTTTTTACCACTGGGAATTATTGGGAATCTTCTTTGTTGGCTTTGTAGTGTTTGGTTGTGGTTTTTGCCTTCAACAGTGCTCGCTGGTTTGGTTCTTTGTTGAATCTTTGGGAGTACCCATCATTTGGGGGATAGGTCCTCCAGTTATTCAGTGGGTAGGTGAAATCACCCATCAAAAAGGTATTTTTAGTTATGGATTGTTTAGTAATCACAGTTAGAATTATACATTGATAATTTGTCTTGTTTAAAATAATTTAAAGTTAAGTAATTTTTGTCTGTAGTTCATGGGGAAATCTATCTGCAGGTAAGTGCATTCATGACAAATACTAATACTGCCCTAAATCTATGGGTGCATGTTAAAAGTCTGAAGCCTATTAATCCAATCCTCAGAACACAGAGAATTTAAATATGAAGAGAAGAAATGTATACTGATTTAAAGACTGCAGTATCTTGAAGCATAGCTCTCAACCTCTTAGCACAAAAATTTTGGACAAAGCCAAAAATAATGGGGGACAAAACACCAAAAATAGGGACAAATTTTAAATATTGCTCTTAAAAACTTAAAAAGTTGCTAGAATAAAAGGTCTAGTGTTACCATGCATTTTCTGAAGGATATGAAGTCTGAATCTCAAATGTCTGTCATTATTTGGTGAATTCAATCCTCACTGATCTGCCACAAAAAATCCAGAAAAACAGATTTTATGAGGAACAGACCAAAAAATATGAAGCAAAAATCTGGTCATTCTGTGAAAATCTAGACAGTTGAGAGGTATGTCTTGAAGTATTCCCCCTCCTCTACAATATAGTAATCTCTCAGCTAAAATATAAAATTAATGGGGGAGGGTAAGGCAGTGGTTAAGTAAAAATACTTTAAAGCTGTAACATCAAGTTCCAGAATTTAATTTGTTTTTGTTGGTTTTTTTTTTGTTTGTTTGTATCTTTGTTTTACCTGCAGAGTTGCATACTGGTACTCCCATCAGTAGGTGTTATACTTTCATTAAAGAATAGTTGCACGATGAATTATGTGTTTGTTCAAAAAAGGCAATTAATTCTGGCATTATGCAAGCATTTAGTAACTTCAAAACTTGAATCTGAAGTGCAGCTTGTGTCCAACTAAAGTGAAACATGTTTTCAAACTAGTGCAGATAAATGAAACAAAATGTTTACATGAGAACTGTCAACTTTAATTGAAAACAAGGACTTTGATCATTAAACATCTAATATTTAGAGTACAGAAGACAAAGGTGTAACTTAATTTTGACCTACAAGAAATGGACGGATGAGGATTTGTTTAATCATGAGACTTTGAGATTAACCACCCTATATTTTGAAACTTTGATGTTATGGGCAACATAAAAGACTTGTTGAATACAGATTATAGAAATGTAAGATTAACTAGGCTCCATAAAACAGAAGTTTGCAAACAGGATAGGATACCTGATATCATAAAGTTTACAGCTCATTTTAATTTCTGTAAAATCTATGTTGGCATAGTGGTTAGGGCAGCTGCTGCTGCTCAAAGCCCATGGACCTAGATTCAGTTTTTGGTTGGCATGCCCTTTGTAAAGAGTTTAAATGTCCTCCCTCCGTTTGTGTGGATTTCAAGAGGGGTCTCAGTTTTCCTCCTAAATGCTAAAGACAAGCTACATAGTTGCTAATCTAGTTGATTGGTTAAGATGAAACTGTTTCTGGGGATGGGTGGAGTGTATGTGCCCTGAAATGAACAGGGGTTCTGTAAGGGTCTAGTTCAAACCTCCTGCCCGTTGCTTGTCAAAATAAACATAGGACCTGCGAATTCAAATGAAAAAAAAAACCTCTAAAAATAAATAGGTGCTTTAAGTCCTGCAGAATGACTTTTCTGTTAAAAGAAGATTGATGTATAATAAGGAATTCTTGATTGGGCACCACAAGTCTTGTTCTGATGTTTGTCTTAAAGAGATAATAGTTATACTGGCCATACAAGTCAAGACCTTTCACAAATGGCACAATAATTCATATGGCTCAGTATATTAATGCTACTAATAAAGTAATATATACTAGGGCTCTGACACAAAGCGAATGCCCATCTCTGCTAATGATGACCTGTGACTGAGAAATGGTCTTGGGAGTCAGAAAAATAACCAAGTGGGGTGAAATAAAGCTGTCAATGGCCTGTTTTATTTAACCTGAATGAGCAGCATAGGACTATACCACTGCAGACCTGAATCCTGACGGATGCCTTAGTACTGCAGCTTGTCAGACTCTTCAAGATAATCTCTAGCTCTTGCAGGCCAGTGTGTAAGCAGAAAAGCTCGTGCATACATGATGGCTGCATTGAGGCAGTGCTCTTCATACTAGGGGATTAGGGGGCGTAAGAGATTTGCAATTCATAGAGCAATGGTTAATTTGAGGTCTTGCCCATACACATTTCCCTGTTTGCACATCCACTGAGAACACTATAAAATTCTATCAAGACTACAGTCGATGCCCCCCCCCCCAAAAAAAAAAGGACAGCAGGCATTTCGCAATTTAATTCCACCACAAACTGGGTTGCCTTCTGACTCCATTAAAAGGATTAATTCTCAGAACACCAGCATTGTCATGCAGATATGCATCATTCTTCTCTTGTAGATTCATCATGTTAACTCCATTCATTACTGTTAGCCCAAATAAGATCTCCATCAAAAGATATAGTGAGAGACGTCTGCACACTCACCTAAAAGTGATTCCCAGACTGAGACTAGATACACAGAGAAGTACTGAAAGGTAAAATGCAACATGTCAAATTGGCAGTAATTGTCTAATGCATAACAACATACATTTAATGCAGAAAGAGAAATAAAATGAAGCTCAAGTTATTTTATGTGCTTAAAATTAAGCACAGATGCAAATATGATTCATGAACAAAATCAGATGATAAAATCTAAAATAAGAAAAAAACAAGGAAAGGCAAGTTCTTAAAAAAGAGCAGACTAAAGATGCATGGTAAAATATGGCAAAGACCAGCAAGCAAATATAAGATACTGCTAAGTTACAAAAAAGCCAAAGCAGCATGCCCCAGAGGCATAGCCTTGATAAGCAAAGGTATGAATGCCAGAGGACTTGATCTACACCTCAGGAAGTGACATTATCTCCATGGCAGTTAAAAATAAGAGGCAGGCCAATATCGTATGATAAGATATCACACATGTGGGGGACCAAAGTTATGCAAAGCCAGAAAAAAATCAAGGCTACAGCTTTAAAAATGAGTTAGTGAAGAACTGGTAACAAGTCTGTGTCATGCAGAACCAGTGTTAATATGCTAGAAAGGGATTTTTCCCAAGAAGTAACTCGGCCATGACATTTTGTTCTAGCTGCAAGTTGCCAAGTTCACAGTCATGAAGCCCTAGGTGTACTGCATTAGCGGTACCCCAAATGGGAGCAGACCAGTGCATAAACCTTGATGAGAAGGTCAGCAGATGGGATATGTTGCTCCATAAGGGCAGGATTCCCAAGACAAAAACAGGAAGATCTGACAATGAAGATGTTGCATCTGGCAATAAAAATCAGAAGAAAGTATACCCAATAGAAGAGAAAGTGGCACCAAGAAGACAGAAGGAATAGGAAGTAGAAGTAATCATATCAAATGATGCAAAGGCTAAGAGCAAAGTAAGAAAGGCAGGTGGTGTGCTGGGATGTATAAGACAAGACATTACAAGATTAAAACAAGGGATCATTGCCTTGTGTACAAGACCACCCCCAAACCTGGTATACTGTTTGTAGTTCTGAAGGCAAAAAATACTTTCTTAGACTGCACTAGGTGCTGTGTGATATGAATAGAGGTGAAGAGCATCAAATGTATAGCCTTGAGTAAATAATGCAGATGGGAACATAATATAAACTCAAGTACCTACAGGAAATCCATGGTGTTAAGTGAGTGAAAGCCTTCATCAAAGGGCAATATATGAGAACAAGAGGGCACACTACACATTAAACAAGTCAGGGTCAGAGAAGTCAACATAAAGCATTATTTGACAGAAAGGGTGCTCAAAGATCAATGTTGTGGACAGGTTAAGTTTAGATTTTGATCTAGGTCATCCAGGTCACATTACAGGAGTCAGCTTAGTGAGGTAGAACTGTGTGGTAAACAACCAGCATGTCTATCTTGAATGGCTAATGACCAGCACGTCTAGCTTAGAGGGAGCACAGGAGTATCTACTGATGGAAGAATGAGGCTAGTTCTAACAGCTGTAGAACCATGTCACATGACTGTCCTCTGGTGGAGAAAAGAGGTTACCACCAAGTGGTCTAAATGCAGTTACATAACACAGCTTTGGTGGTGTATAGAGCTGGTTATTGTATATACTGCATGCAAGCAGGGGACATAACAAGAAAGAAAGGATAGAAGATACAATTTTGAGCAGCTCAAATTATGGCAACTTACTGCATAGTTAAATATGTATTACTCATAGGGCTGATCCCCTCAGAAAGGGTATACTCGTACTGAATTTTTTGGGGGACCATACCATAGAGGACGGGGAACAAATAGGTCAGCACTGCACAGGTAAACCCACATGGTCAAACTGGTAAAGACCAAAAAATACACTATTCAGGATGTCAAAATTATTTTTGTCAGGATCTGAAATGTAAAAGGTGTTATGGTGTAAAATAACTGCTGCTGAATAAACATACTGATAACTGATAATTGTTTGGCCTACCTACCACTTACAGACAAAATATATATTGCCATTTCTGAACGATCTTAGGGATTGTAAGTTAGAATACTCAAACTGCATTGTGTCATTAGTAAATGTGGATAAAATTCTGAATTAAGGCTGAGTTTGCCCAACTGTGAAATCATATTTTGACATTTATAAAACTTCAGCAGAGAGCTTCAATGAGCCAGCTGCCATATTCAAAATATGTCAGGAAGAACTAACTATATGGAAAATTATATGTGAACAGTATGTAACAAAAAAAAAATGTTTCTAGATGAACTTGCATAGTGATGAAACTACGTAAGAGATTTGTTCAACAGAAGATATGTTACTGTAAATTGAGAATACTATACAAATTACAATAGTTTGTTGAAATGTGCTTTCATTTCCAAAGCCGAACTATCTCCTTAGAGCAGTCATGGTGAAAAAGTGCAAGAAAAAAATTTACACGGGAGGCAGAAACAAAGATAGTGGTAGGTTCTTCTTAGGATCCAGAGTGTTACAAGGATGCAAGAAATAGTAGCATAAACAACAAACAGATATTCTTCAGTCAAAAAGCGTATGATTTCTTTATTGCAATAACTTTAGAGCTGCTCCCAGTATGGCCTAGACTTCCTTATTGCCAAATGGATATGGAACTAGGATTGTAGGCATGAGATCCCACAGAAAGAGTGGGAGGAAAGGATAAATAACCATTATACACCACTAGAAACTGATTGCAGGAAGAAAACAGGCTGATACAGACAGACTTAATTCACAAATAATCTGGTTCCTCACATATGACAAGAAAGTCTGCTCTTGCAATGAACCAGACTGTTTCATTTGAATGAGCAAATTAGTGCAGAGGATTAAGGCAGGAAACTGTTAACAAGCTGCATCCTGTGGTCCAGGGTTTGTTCCCTCAATCTTTATTTGCCTGCTGTGTGACTAAGCAGTTCACTTTTCCAGACAGTGCTTCCCAGGCTGAGTCTAAAGAAGATCCATGTGGATTAGTGTTCCTCCCCAGTTAACAAAAAATAATTAAATAAAATAAAAGTCTAAGACAAAAATGACTTCACAGCTCACTAGCACACACACATGGGCATGCTTTCTGCAGAGTACACACACACATGGGTCTATATCACTTTATCCAAGACCCTGTCCAAGACCCTATTCAGCAAATGACTATTCATCGAACCCACTTAAGCGAAATGTCATTTTACCAAATGATCATTTCAGCTAATTTTTTCACAGGGAAAGGAAGTAGCTGGCCATCATCAGGAATTAGCTCCTTTCCCCACTGTAGTGCAATCTCGGATTTGGTATATTTAGGGGGATGAGAGGCAAAGCCCACCACTTTGCTGACTTTTAAAATGTATAGTGTTTGGTAGTTTGGTACCTGGCCCACTATTGTTTTTTTCCCTGTGGAAAAATTTGCT
This sequence comes from Protopterus annectens, assembly GCF_019279795.1. NCBI lineage: Eukaryota > Metazoa > Chordata > Ceratodontiformes > Protopteridae > Protopterus > Protopterus annectens. The sequence continues at coordinate 450,940,309 of NC_056741.1, read as the reverse complement.
GAAACGATTGTTCGCTCAAATGATTTTTCACTTGTGGGTTTGACAAATTTACCATTTGCTGAATAGGTTATTCGACAAATTGATATTGTGCCCACACACATATATACTCTTCAACACTCTCAGAGAAGCACACATATTAAATAGCTGCCTGTATTGAGAACTACTTTGAAAAGTGCTGTTACTGTAAGTCTGTGGCTGTCTGTGATTACAGGCAGTGAAATTCTGCAAGGATGGGACTCAAGCTCAAGACAGTTATCCATACCAAAACAGGATTATGCATACACATGGTATGTCAGTGCAAACTGAGAAACTTGACCTGTCAGATGAAAGAAAAAAAAACATAACCAGCATTATTTTGTTGACAAACACCCTAGCTAAGTCCAGCTTCTGGCACAGAATGGAGAGCCTCCTTAAAGCCATTTCTAACTACATTGACTCTCTCAGCTATTCTCTCTCTCTCTCTCTCTATCATGTTTATTATTATTTTTTTTTTTTTTGGCAGATTTCACAACTCAGTCCCAAAACAACAGTATTGATATTTTTTATGAAATAAAGACAGGATGTTTTGTGCCAGAAAATACCAAACCGTCCAGCCTTTTGTTTTCTTTGCTAATTAAAACATGGCTTGGAACTTGGAATTTGTACAAGAGGTTGCACTTTCCTCTATTAATATGGAAGAAACTATTACAGCTATGATAAACATCTGTACTCACAAAGTTAACATTTAAATGTGTTATGTCTTTGTTAAACTCGCAAGTATTTTTTTTTTCTCAATGCAGTCTACTTGTTGACATATTTTATTTTTATAATTATGTTTTACTCATGAAACTTCTAGAATCTGAATTATGCAGATTACTTAGACCTCTAAACTGCAGTGGTGGTGCTGAGGTAGCGTTGTCACCTCACAGTAAGACGTTGTCCTGTTCGATTCTCAGCTAGAGCGTCTTCTGTGTGGAGACATGCGTGAATGAGCGTACCTTCATTGAAGGTTGTGCATCAGGGCTGGCAACTCGGCACGTAAAAACCTACTGCCAATCATTAATGGACCGGAGTTCCGCTGTGGCGACCCCTAACCGGGAAAAGCTGAAAGACACAACAACTTAGACCCACCTCTAGCCCATTTTTAGCAATACTGTTAGGTCAAAAATATTCTGCAACCCACTACACCTGTTTGGGCTTGTTTGAGTCACTAAACTGTTCTGCTGCTGTGTTGTACTGATACACATTTTTCATGTGTCCCTGACCTTGAAAAATATCCCCTAACTTTGCCTCATATGTTGGTCCTATCCCTTGTAATTGTTTGGTATTCTGATAAATCACTGAGGATTACAGTCAGTGTGCAATGCTAGAGATTACAGTTTCATACCTCTTATTGTTCTGTTTAATTTTTAAGTAAATGAGAGTAATATTTAAAACTGTCCCTGATTTTGGACATTTGTCCTCCCTGCTCCCATTATTTTTGGCTTTGTCCCTGATTCTTGAGTAAAGAAGTTGCAAGTTTACCGAATACTGTTGCCTCTGGCAACTTGAGATCAAAAGGGGAAGGCACAGCTGCCCCAAGTGTCTGAAATGAATACATTTTACCACCTTCAACAAAAACCCAGCTTACAAGTTATCCATGCTCTTCTTGTACAGCCAATACCCATGCCGAAGATGGCTGCCTTTTTGGTTTCTCAAATACAAATTAAGTAGAAGATACTATTCATGAAAGGTTAATGCTGAACAGGCTACTTTTATTTGTGAGTGGTGCAAATATTCTACTTATAAGAACGGCAGGTACTGAGATGATTTGAGTAAGATGATTGGCTAGTTGGAAGTCTGATAACATACATTTAAAAGAAGACTGTGTGTCTCTGTCCAGTAACATGCCAGTCTGTAGTTTCATGCTGCCCACTTGTTTCTATCCTTTGGGTCATTTTAACATTTGGATGTGGCTACATGTTTCGTAGAATAAATATACAGTGGGAGTTTTAATGAAACAAGTAATAACAGTTCAGACAATGCATGGTGTAAGCATGAAAACAGGGTCTAGAGAGCACTGGTCTGGCTCAATAAATCAAAACTGCGTCAGTTTCAGGCTTTATTCTCCACAAATTTGAGTTGTTTCACATTTGTGAAATGGTTACAGCTTCAAACCTACAGTACTGCAACTCAAATAAGTGGCTTGTGGCAGATAAACCATGGAATTTGCTGTCAGTCATGTGCAGTTAGTACTGGTTAATGAGCAGTTGTTAGAAACAAAGAGTTACCCGCATGGCACATGAGGACACGGACAGCCCAGTGCTATTAAAAGAAATATGTGAGTCATCCATAAGAAATAAGAATGCATGTACCATAACTTCATACTCAAGGAGACTACAACATAACTGGACAGAACTGACAGTCACAACCTTTGAGGATCTGTAAAGAGATTGTGTAGTTTGTTTAAACTCTCCCTCGATCCACATTTAGTGTATACTCCCTTCTTACAAAGGATTTACTATGACTGAATGCATCTAATTTAATTGACATATGATTTATTGCTGCCAGCATATCTGCATCTTTAAATACTGCATTCCAAACCAGCAACACTGAGCACATTGCACAACAGTACTAAACATTTTTTTCAGAGGGCAATCTTGCTGCATACCCCCAATTTGGGACAAGTCCTGATACCCCCCGTATGTACCACTTCCAAGTTCATTCAAATTTGAGATAAATGGAATCTCACTTTTCCTCTCTTTTCCTAGTCCTACAAAAAAAACTTTGCACGGTATCTAAAACAAACAAGTTTCAGTTTTCTGTAAAAGGTTTTCTCTTCTGACATTCTATGAAGCAAAGTAACACTACATGATTGCCTGCTGTATTTCCAAAGGTAACATGCTACCAGCTGTCTAACCTAAAATAATTATAATCACCCATTTGAAAAACTGCTGGTAACATTTGTTATGGATTACAACAGAAGATAAATAACTTTTCTGGGGGGGGGGGGGGGGGCAGTTATTCTCTGTCACTTAGACTGATCACTATTCAGTCCACCAGTGCTCAAAGTGTTATTTTTTCACATTTCTGAAATTATACAGTTACTATTTCTGCACCCGTCAAACCTTCTCATTTGTGAAGTCTCCCATTCACACTCTGATAATGGATTGGACATATTTATAAAGTAACTGCATACATTAAGATCTGTTATAGTGTCAGGCTAATGTAAATAGTGTATATAGTTATTTAAGATGTTATGTATAAATAATATGGAATTCATTCAAATGTTTTTAAAAAATAAAAAAAAAAGTTTTTGAGAAAAAGAATCCTAAAGAATTCCAGGCTACAAAACTTTTTTTCTGTGCCCATAATGCTTTGCAATACAACTTTCCTCTCCAGATCACTGGTCTGCTATACAAATCAGACAAAGCAATAAATAAATAAATAAATAAATAAATAAATAAATAAATAAAATAAAAATAGTCCTCTAAACTAAGGCAACAAAAGAGGGGGAATGTGTTTTGGAATGGTGCATGTTTCTGTATAGTTTGAAAATCAATAAATGGCATAAAACGTCTGATGTATTTTCTGGAATATATATCATGTAGCCTAGGTGTAGCACAAGATGTTAGTGTTAAACACAAATCAGGTGTAAAGATAAAAACCTCAAATATACCCCTAAAAATAACCCCTAGAACACCAAAAAAACTTGTTGGATACAACTGGTAAGCCTGGTTAGGCTTTCAAGGGCCCTTGTGTTCATTAGCCTAGTATATACCTATTAAACAATAAACATATGACCCTAAGAAAGAAAGAAGAAAAAAAGAGAAGAAAATAAATACAGTGTCTCATCATAGATTAAGAAATCTAGTGCTACATATATGAAAACCTCTGGTCTTAAGTTTATATAAGCATGATGACAACAGATAATCAGAAATAATTTTCTGCTATAACAAAAAACAAGTTATTAACTTTGCTGAGGAAAGAAATGACATTAATTACTCCATAAACTAAACAAATGAATGAAAAGGACATGGCAGAATACAATATAGTGCCAGTTTGAATAAGTACTCTGCTTCTTAACTTCATTACTGTAAATGCAGCTTCCTGAGAATTGCTTAAGTTCTTTTTTCACCTATTTATGATTGTGTATTTCCCTTTCTCTCATTCTGTTTTCTTAGTTGAAGACTGTCTTTATTATTTAGCTGTTATTACTGTGCCACTATTATTGTATTACTTTGTACTCCTAACACAAGTAGAAATCTGAGTTTTCTTGGTTCCTTTAATACAAGGTTTTCCCAAGATACATAAGAGTGTCAGTGATCCACCCATGAGACCAGTAGTTTCTGGACAGGGCTGGATAACTGAACAAATCTTGGTATACGTTGAGAAACACTTGCGTCCTGTTTTGAATAATAATTCAATTATACTAAGAGATTCAAAACAGTTTTTACTTGAGTTATATGATTGCACAAGTAAGACAGCGGATGTTGATGAGTTGTTATTGGTTACGTTTGATATCCAATCACTATTCACAGTACTACCCAATGATACAGGTGTTATATACGTTAGGGAATACTTATCTAAGCACAGTACATATACACCAGTTTTGATAGATCTACTGACCCACTTTGTGGATATAGTATTGGGTAATAATGTGTTTATGTTTAATGAGGTAATATTTCAACAGCAAGCTGGTGTTGCCATGGGTACGCCATGTGCAAACAGCTATGCGAACATGTTTTTAGCTCATTGGGAGAACGAAGTACTATTTAAGACTGATGAATACAAACAATCTGTAGTATTCTACAGACGATTTGTAGACGATGTTTTCTTGTTATGGAGAGGGGATGTGAATATGCTGAAGAGGTTTCTCGAGATGATTAACAATTTAAATAGTTTCTTGGTATTTACAATGAATTATTCAATTAACAGGATAGATTTTTTGGATCTATTCGTCGAGAAGCTAGGCAATGGCTTAGTTAATACGGGGGTATACCGTAAACCCTGCCACCATAATACAATATTATCAAGGGACAGCATGCACCCACATTATACATTTAAGAACATCATAAGAGGCCAGGGTATGCGTATATCTAGACTCAATGCCACTGACATAGGTTTTGAAACAGGGATCAATGATCTTAGAGACAGGCTGACAGAACGTGGTTATAGTGCCAAAGAGATTGATAAACAATTGATTGATATAAGTGAGTTGAGACATGGTAGAGCAGCACCATACTATGGACCTAGATCAGAGAGGGATGAGAACTTACAAGTCACAAGGAAAGAGGTTAAGTTCTCTATACCATATACCAACGATCATATGGTTCTTAAAGAGATATTTAATAAACATTGGTCAGTATTCTGCACAGATGATGGAATCAAGCAAGTGGTAGGAGAAGAACCACGTTTTTTATATAGGAATAAGTTGAATCTCAGGAGGTTGTTGTGCTATTCTAATAAGGACAAACGACAGATAGGATTTAATTACACGAAGGCATGTGGACATTGTAATCAATGTATATACATTGACAATGAAACAATATTCATACATCCTGATTCTCATGCGCAGTTTAGAACTCAGGTAGAGGCCACGTGTATGAGCAAGAACATTGTATATCTGGCAGTCTGCCAGACATGCAATGCCTTCTATGTTGGCAAAACTAATCGCCAGTTTAAGGATAGAATATGTGAGCATATATACCATATGAGAAAAGGTAATATACATAATGCTTTAGCTAAACATGTGGCAGAGGCAGGCAATACACATCATTTTTTATTCAGGGCCCTAGAAACAATCAAACCCAACATCAGAGGTGGGGACGTTAGAAATCACACTGAGGATAGGGAAAGCAGGTGGATTGTGAGGTTGAGAGCGGATAGGGGCTCAGGTTTGAATGAAAGAGCCTCTATAAAACCAGCTCTGGAAAAAAGAAGGAATATTAATGTTAAATCTAGGTAGATCAGCCTCGTATTCCACTATGCTTTACATGATGTGCAATGTGTTATATGATGTGTAATGGATTTGTTGTTAATAGAGATGCACATTATAGTTTTGTATCAATGACTTAATGTCATATTCATATATATATATGTGTTGATATGTTATATATATATTTTTTACATATATATGTTTACATATATATATATATTTTTATATATATATATTTTTTAATATATTTTTTATATATATTTTATATATATATATACATGTATTTATTATAACTATGTATATATATATACTTTTTATATACATTATATATACATTTCAATATGCATTTCTTATATACTTTGTTTATGATATATTATGTTAGATTTTAATGTTACATATTATGATGCTTATTTAGGCGTAGCGTTCATATCTCACCCTGCACTTTATTGGTAATATACTGTTTTATGAATTGTGATTGTTTGATTGAATAATTGGATTGTATTATATGATGTGTATATAAGGGAATGATGGGTAGCAGTTATTTGATCTGATGAAGCTCATTTTTGGGTGAAAGCGCTTATCAACTGCAACTCTCTGTGTATTGTATTTGTTTGCAATACTGTGGATTAAAGTCTTAGCTATACTTGGATTGTTCCTGCTTATTTGGTCTGCTATACTCCTTCACGAACTGCTGCTTTGGTTTTAAGTTATTAACTTTGCTGAGGAAACAAATTACATTAATTACTCCATAAACTAAACAAATGAATGAAAAGGACATGGCAGAATGCAATATAGTGCCAGTTTGAATAAGTACTCTGCTTCTTAACCTCATTACTGTAAATGCAGCTTCCTGAGAATTGCTTAAGTTCTTTTTTCACCTATTTATGATTGTGTATTTCCCTTTCTCTCATTCTGTTTTCTTAGTTGAAGACTGTCTTTATTATTTAGCTGTTATTACTGTGCCACTATTATTGTATTACTTTGTACTCCTAACACAAGTAGAAATATGAGTTTCACTAATGGAGTCTAATGAGCCTAAGGTGCCTAAGAGGTAAAGTAAAATATCTTAAAACTTAAAGACTTTAAGCTGTCAAGTTGCTTTTGTTGATGGTGATTGATTAATTTGGTGTGTACTTTGTGTGTTTTGTTGCCAGTTACTGCTATACTGATTACACCCCAAGGAAGAATTATTAACTTCATAGGAGAAGTTTGGAGAAGCTTTGATAAGCTTCCTTTTTTGTCCCTATCTGGATTTACTAAATTGTGGAAGGAAACTGTGTCTTTGTTACAGCACATGGATTTCATCAGGACCTGGTTACACTGGTAAATGGATCTACACATGAGGAGCTAAGCAGCTGAACAGTTGGACTTGAGGTTGCTGTTTGTGGAGTTCCCCACAATGTGGAGACTAATTAATTGCACCTGGACGTTGAATTTTCTCTTGCTGGTTATTGTAGCACATGGTTTTTAATCCATCATTCCATCCATAATCACCCCCTTTTTTCCATTATTGCACATGGGGTTGGAGTGATGGAATGAAAATCTGAAATCACTGTTATAACTGCACATGGTGGCTTCTATCGACTCTGGTTAGAATTTGTAGCTAGATTATTTGTTGAACTCAGGTTGCATGGACACATGGAACATTTAGATGAAATCTAGTAAGTATTTTCCTGGCCTTTGGCTCAGCTTGTTATGTCCAGTCTGAAGCTTTGCTTTTGTTATGCATATTGCTGCTGTCAAAACATCACTGTGTTAATTGTGTTGCTGGTCATGTCACTATAGGGGCACTGGATATATTTCACTGTACATGCACTGGATTTATTTTCTACTCTGTGAGGTTTATTATGGCCAATGTATATATTTTTAACTTGATATAGACCAGATGTGACATGATAATGTTGTCTTGTTGGATTTGGTTTTAACTAATTGCCCATTGTGGGATTATATTACCATTTTAAAGCTGAAGACTATTATTATGTTAGTTTTTGATTTTTTGGCAGTAAACTATTTTATATATGTTTTGTTTGTTTACTTGAACCACAATAGTATTATATTTTATATATTTTAGTATAGCTATCATTTCTTTGACTATCACTAACATAATGTTTTATTTGCAGCAACTGCTACCCTTTCACTGGATCACTTGATAAGCTGTTACCTAATCCTGATGTATTATTCTGCTATTCTGGGAACCTCTTGTTGATCCTTCACCCTTTTACCTTCTACTTAATTGGTAAGTAGATGACTGGGGGTGGTGAGTTGTCAAACGACTGGGATCTCAAGGGTTTCCTTTGATGGGTGCTCTAACCGGGACGGCTGTGTGAAGGTTAGGTTGACATGGCACTGCTTATGGACAGTTCACTGAGATAAGGCTCAGGTATTGGGTTGTCATCTCTAATAAATAGACAGGATCTGTGATCTCCTGACTAAGGCTGTTTTAATATTGGATCAAACAGATATAAATCTAGTATTGTTTTAGATTTTAGTTATATAGCTGACCTAGCTTTTATTACAGTGACATTTCCAGATGACTGTTTGCGGCCTTGTCTTGAGTCTCGTAAACAACCTGGCTGACAGGTCATGCACAGCCTGAGAAGGAGGAGCACTGGTGGGGGGTATTGCCATTTGTCTTCCATCTAATCTAGAGATGAGGAAATTGAATGCTGCTGGAAGTCCCTTAGATTTCATCATCAGCCTTGTCCATCAGACATTTAAATGTTTAATCCCTGAGGACTTTAATGCTTGGGTCAATGACAGAGCTATGAGCTGGCCATGGAGGTCTTGGCTTTGTCAGAGAGTGTGGCTTCACTCCAGTTCTTTCCATTTCTACTCATAAATTTTGACATTTACTTTATCTTCCAGTCTGGTCTTGAAACTAGAAGCCTGGTGGTAGAATCTGTTCCCTAATCAGAACAATTTCTTATTTACTAATTTCTTCCACCTGCTCAATGATCTGAGTTACAGTTGGTCAAATGTTGGGGCACACTTTGCTCATTACTTGACTAACTACTGGAAAGCATTAATGATGATGGGCCTGATGTTCTAGAGAAACATAAAATATTATTAAAATATTATTATTACTGGAGCTATTGATGAAATTGCCCTGGGAAATATATGTCTTATGTCTACAGTTCATCATGAGCCTCAGTTTGGTTATGCCTTCTGATCCATGCGTCGATTAGGATGCATGTTGTAACAGAGATTTTGGTACGTGTGACTTACTTGAAGATGAACTTGTATAGATGTCAGCATTATACTCATTATCAGATAGAGATCTAAAAAAACGCAGCTTTTTTGCCAAATGAGGCCTCTGCTGCATTGAACCATCTTACTGGTCTCTCCTTTGAGTGCTTCATGGGCTGTGCAGCTCAGCCTGTCTGACAACCCATAAGGTTTTTCCTTTGGTTGAGTAAGAAGAGGCCACATGGCTCCTTGCAGGTACGATATCCTCATTTAAGTGGTCCTTCCCCCTTGATTTGTCCACAAGGTATTAAGTTATGGTTGAGGCAGATGATCCCAGCTTATGCCTGGCTGAGTGTAAGTATGTAGACTATGACAAATGCATGACTATGACTTTGGTTATACCTTTCTACCATTTGCACATTAGATCCTGGTCCAATGAGTCTCATGAAAGCTTATCTTAGTTGTTTGGGTGCAATAATTCTGTAGATTGTTTGCTTATCTTTGAGGTTAGGTGTTTTCTATCTTTCACAACAAAAAAAAGAAAAGAAAAAAACACAGGACAGAAATTCTTTGGCAAACTCTTGCCCCATCTCTTCCTTCTATTTATTGGGAAGGTAACAGATGTGGTAGTTTATGCTCAGTAGTATCCCTGTCTAACAGTCATGGTCTGTTGGATATTAGTCAATCTGGTTTTAGATCATGACAAAGCACGGACACTATATTTACTAGATTAGCAAATGATGTACTCATGACAAGTGAGCAACAAAATTATCCATTTCATCTTATGTATGTCTTTGTACCATCTGAGGACTTGACTGAACACTAGAGACTGCAACATGGCATCTTGGATATAATTTTGAAGTGGTATGCCTTATTCATCTCTGGCTGCTCGTTGTATTAATCACTTTTGGGCAGATTTGAACTCTCTGATATGCTATTCCCTTCACTATCATGCACCTCAGACCTCAGTCTTGGTTCCTTTGCTGTTCACTGTACACCTGCTGCCTGTCAAGGAATTCATGCTTAGGAAGAGTATTTTTGTCATATGTATGCAGCTGATATCCAAGCATATCTCTCCTTTTCTTTGGATTCTGTGCCCAACATCTCACTGTTACAGAACTGCTGGGACTGTTATGACTTGGCTGTCTGTGAATACACACAGACTCAGTCCAGGGAGGCTTCTTGGTGCATGTCACCCTGCATCCATTCAGCTTCCACTGTGTACCCCAATGATTATCTAGGGGGGATCGTTGCTTTACATGTTAGATATCTTGATTTTATTCTTAACAGATGACATTTTAAAACCATGTGTCATCTGTTGTGAAGACATGTTACTCCCATTTGAAGAATATAGCCAAGAGAAAGTGTTTTATTCCTGCACTGGACTAAGTGATAAATGCACTGGGACCTTTCCACCTTAACTATTCCAATGCACTTTACCCAGGGCTTAAAGATGATGATTTATTACATCTTCAGCAAGTGCAGAATTCCATGGCCAGATTGTTGATGGGTATGCATACAGGTTGTCATATCACTTCTGTGTGGCATACTTTGCACTGGCTGTCAGTTGCAGCTAGGTGTATACTTTAAGATTATTACACTCACATAGCAAGCCATATAATGTCTGGATCCTGACTATATAAAACAGCTGCTGTGTTCCTGTACATCTGCTATACAGCTCAGGCCTGTAAGTGAAAGGTAGGCGCTTCAAGCCATTCCAAAGACCTGTAAGGAAACACCTGGGAGGGCAAGATTTAGTTATAGTCTGTTGTGATCAGTATATTACCTGAGTAAATAAGCTAACTAACTAAATAATATATAAATAATATGTTGCACTGGTTCTTTGGACTTGACTGTTGCCCCTAATTAGAACATCCATGATGGAGTCCTTCTTCAGGAGGTTCCTGTCTGATCATGTTAACAAGAGGGTTTAACATAAGGTTAATTAATTCACAAATGAACTATCTCCTGAAGCATGTGACTGTTTTCAAAACAGGAAGCCCTGATGTGTAATGCTAATCATTTAGACAGTAATGAAATTCATAGAATAAAAAACAAGGAGAGGCAAAAAGCAAACTGGCATAAAAGAATACCTAGGGCACTGTGAGTGGCTTTGCCCCCCACCCCCAAACTGTAGTATAATAACTCTTAAGTCATACAGTCTCACAGAAAATAGGAAAACTTGGTTTGGCAAATAAACTAAGTTTTCCCCTTTTCCCATTGCTGTGCACCACAGATAATGAATGTACATCTGAAAAACTGCCAACTTAGGAATGTGACAACAAGACTAGGCAAGTGATCATGGGAATATATATAACACCTTTGAACAAACACAATTAAAAGTTTTCAAACTCTTTTTCAAGCAATTAATAGTGGCCATCTCCCAAAACTGAGCAGGGTCATATACGATAATCCTCATGCAAGTGTATATCAATCCATCTTGTCATCAACGGTTGTCTCAAAGGTTGCACTTTATTTGACCTGTAATAGTAACTTAGTCCATAAGATGGGAATAATGTGAATTAAGAACTTATTCCTCCAGCAAATTTTGTTTATTTACTGGTACAGATTTAGGTCCTTTGTGCAGATGTTAGTAAACCCACTGGTTTTAAGAAGAAATAGCATATCAAATAGGATAGGGTCTTTTATGGCTCAAAAAGCAAGTCATAGGTCCCCCTGGAGTAGCTATTAGGCTACAGAGTGTAAGGAGAGTTGGGCTAATATATCAGAATAGTTAAAAACCTTTAAAGCCTTTAATCTTCTTGGTTAGTTGAGCATTATGTTTGGATATGTACATACCATAGTAGGTATTATATTTGATGACAGGAAAGATTACAGAACTAGGATGACTTTCTTGGATCTGGAAAATATTCCCTTGAAAATTAACTGGGACAGGGAGAAGGATTTCCTGATTATGGTAGAAATATGAGCAACTGTTGTCAACATAAGTATCCATAACTTCTGTGACTATCTGTCTGAAGATGAGCACCATTTATAACTTAGTAGGCAAGAACAGCTTCTTTGCTAAATGCTACCATACTGAACTTTTTTGCATTTAGCTAGAGTCCATTATTGGTACACCAGGTATGCATGTTTTCCAGCCCTTCCTGGAGCTATTTGGTATCAGTCAATGAGTAGATTACTGTACCTCCTTGCAGCATCAGAAAACTTGGTCAATTACACTTTTAAAGCATCAGCCTAGACACCTGCAAAATAAATGCCTAATAGAAGAGAGCCCTGTACAGATCCCTGTGGTACCTCAATGGTTACAGTTTTACATTCAGAGAGAGTACCAGGAACTTTAAGAACTTTCAGTCTGTTGGATGTTCCATTTCAGACCATCACTGTTCCTAAGTACAAAGGATATATACTCAAAGTGGTCAGAAGAGATTTACTTGAAAACAGCAGCAACAAAAAAGTGATATCACAGATGAGAAGAATGTTAGCAAGAAATGGTTTGATCGCATGTATGAAGTGTCTGTAATAAATGTCTGCAGTACATTAGAATCAGAATTGGAATCAGAAGAATTTATTACAGTTCTGAAACAGTGGTTTACCTACAAAAGTTCGACAATACCTTTTTCATCTCACCTTTTACCAAAACTGTGATTTCAAAAATGGTGAGTTGAAAAACCAATAAAAACAGAAAAAAAGAATATTTTTGCAGGAGGTCCCACACCCCCAAATTATATATACCAACTCCAAGATCACACAACAGTAGGGAAATTGGAAAACCCTGAAAAGTGTGCCACCAGCTCGCATAATACATTACATGGCAATGAAACTCATTGCAACAAAACATTGTCACACTGAAGAAGCGACTCATAGGTATGCCAAAACAAACTGGTATTAAAAATGTCATGTTTACAGCTAGCCACCTAGGTACACAAGAACCAACTCGAATACTATGTAGAAAGATTAGAAATAAACTGCTAAAGAAATATGCGTGTGTGTAACCTCCATACAACAAAAGATAATCGTTGCTATGTTTGTTTGTTTTTTGCTTACCACAATGCAGTATAGCACATGGCATTCTAGATAGGACTTAAATAGGACCTGATGAAAACACATACACAAAAAGACCCAAGCATAGGACTTAAATAGGACCTGATGAAAACACATACACAAAAAGACCCAAGCACAGGACTTAAATAGGACCTGATGAAAACACGTACACAAAAAGACCCAAGCATAGGACTTAAATAGGACCTGATGAAAACACGTACACAAAAAGACCCAAGCATAGGACTTAAATAGGACCTGATAAAAACACATACACAAAAAGACCCAAGCATAGGACTTAAATAGGACCTGATGAAAACACATACACAAAAAGACCCAAGCACAGGACTTAAATAGGACCTGATGAAAACACATACACAAAAAGACCCAAGCATAGGACTTAAATAGGACCTGATGAAAACACATACACAAAAAGACCCAAGCACAGGACTTAAATAGGACCTGATGAAAACACGTACACAAAAAGACCCAAGCACAGGACTTAAATAGGACCTGATGAAAACACATACAAAAAGACCCAAGCATAGGACTTAAATAGGACCTGATGAAAACACATAGACAAAAAGACCCAAGCACAGGACTTAAATAGGACCTGATGAAAACACATACACAAAAAGACCCAAGCATAGGACTTAAATAGGACCTGATGAAAACACATACACAAAAAGACCCAAGCATAGGACTTAAATAGGACCTGATAAAAACACATACACAAAAAGACCCAAGCATAGGACTTAAATAGGACCTGATGAAAACACATACACAAAAAGACCCAAGCACAGGACTTAAATAGGACCTGATGAAAACACGTACACAAAAAGACCCAAGCACAGGACTTAAATAGGACCTGATGAAAACACATACACAAAAAGACCCAAGCACAGGACTTAAATAGGACCTGATGAAAACACATACACAAAAAGACCCAAGCAAATGCAGGGTCAGTAGTTTGAATCACACATAGTAAATAATTTTTACCTTACACCAGAAAATACTGACCAGACTATAAAACTTGCAAATGCAAGTAGCCAAGTTGTTTCCAGGACAAACTTTTAATGTATATCAGGTACCAGGATAAGAGTAATAAATCAGTTAAAAATATTCACTAGGCTGATGACCATCTGTAATTGTGTGACAACTTGCTGTGAAAGAATCACATGATGGACAAATTGACAGCACAGAAGTAGTGATTGTCACCACCTATCCAGTAGTGTCATCTCCCATAATCCTAATAACAGGACCTGTGTACGACTATCTCATGAACCAAAGAAGAATGAATGACCATGATCATTTTCGGAGGAGGATGAACTACTAGTATTACACCACAAAAGGGATAGCATCTCTACATGTCTGACTATAGATTCATGATTAAAGCCAGTCAAGAACAGTCAGCTCTGTGATGGTTATCCCTGATTTGGCATAACCAGTTCAATGCATTAATCCCAGTGTAGCCACAAAGATACTATTCTTGGTTTCCGTGAGAGGCTAACAGCAGATATGTATAGGGATAGTGTGTTTTTGACAAAGACAACAACATTACACAAAATTAATATGAAAAAGTATCACTGTCACTAAACAACAATGGTAACATTGTTTGATAACAATATAGAAAAATGTAACCTTAGCCTTACAAGGAATATAATACCTAACAAATGTTCAGGACATTGGTTCATTCACAACAATATTTTTTCCCAGCAAACTGATAGCATTTGAAAAGTTATCTGAAATATGCACCATTATAGCAATAACCCACACTCAGCCAAGGGTTACTGATATTATACAATAACATTATTTAAGAAAAAAGTTGGTTACTTTTCTTAAATAATGTCCTTGTATAAGGGCAGCTTGCTGCTCTTTCGCATTTTTCACTGGTATCCTCAGGCTTTCTTGATGTACTGAACATGTGTATGGGACTTTCATTCCCAGACTTATGCAGTACATCAGTGCTGTGTGAAGGAAGCAATGGAGAAAGGAAGATCTTTGTTGCTCATAAATAAAGGTTAAAATTCAGATACTTAAGTGGTACAAGAGAGAGAGAGAGGATGGAGAAAATACAAAGAAAATCAGGTACGTGTCTTTAGTTTTGAATAACGTAACTAATTTTCCTAGTATTTTCTTCGCACTGTCTCATACCTCCAGACTGTCTGAATTTCTAATTTTGTTTTTTTTTTTAATGGTGAAGAAAACTTAAAAAGCTATAGCATATAGTAATGGAAGAAAGTCCGGGTGACTTTTAAATATTGCACAGGGTCTTTATGGTTCTAAGTGAAAGCTAAAAAATATATATTTATTGCAGCACAATTTGGAAGACAGAAGTAATCTGTTTTTCTGGTGTTATTTTAACATTGTTATGCAATACCTTGAGTATAACATGATAAACATGAACATTTCATCTGTGGGGTCTCAGATCTGCATCCTGGAAGAGTTTGGGTATGAGTGAAATCTATAACACAGAAAGTTGTTACATGCAGTGTGGTTCATTTTTTATTCATGTTAAAAATCAAACACAGTTTCAAAGGTTCATAGGTGTGTACTAGGCTAATGGCCCGGGAGCCTTTACAAGCCTAGCCCAAAAAAATTGCCCGGGCACCATGCCACCCGATGTTAGTTCACAGTGCCCTTATCCAGTAAGGCAAATGGAGTGATTCCTGGGGTGAGCTTTCTGTTACCCATTCACTCATCAAGATTTCTCTTGAAGAGGGCCAGCGAGGTGCTCTGCTTGACATGAATGGGAAGCTTATTCCAGAGTATGGGCAGTCTTTGGGAAAGGAACCTGTCCCTCCAGCATGTTCTGTTAAATGTGTTAATGAGGTTGTGATCTCTGGAGCATGTGGTGTGGGGGGATTGGAATTTCTTTAGGTGTATCATTTCAAGTAGGCCTGGGTCAGACATGGCTTTGTAAGTCAAGCAGAGATCACCTCTAAGTAGACGATAAGAGACTGAGAAAGTACAGTTGTGTACACTTACCATAAATGTAGATGTTTGAGTGTATTCACTGTTGCAGTCATCACCTGTGGGTTATCCCTGCTGTGGTAGCCCTCGGCCAGCCCAAATATCAGAGTCAATGTTTTTGTGTGCCGGCTGCTATCGCCTGTAGTCTGACGTAAGGTCATCAGTACTATAAAGCAAGAAAGGTGACATTATTACATCAGTTTTTCTTGCCCTAACCTGTCAAAAGCACAAGGGAAAAGAGAGAAGTGGTTCTGTTGGCTAAGAGCCACCTTGGGAAGCATGTGTCCCCCTAGGGGAAGATGTGAAAAAGGGGATGGAGGGAAGGAAACTAAGACTGCAACAGTAAATACACTCAAACATCTACATTTATGGTAAGTGTACACAACTGTGCTATGTTCTTTGTGTTTCACTGTTGCAGTCATCACCTGTGGGAGGATTCCCAAAGCTGAGGTAAAGGGTGGGAGGATAGGTAAGCTGAGGTAAAGGGTGGAAGGATAGGTAGAGTCCCAGGTATGAGTCAGGAGACCCTGCAGAACTGCAGAGTCAAACCCTGCCCTAGACTTAGAAAAGAGAGGTAGGTGGTAATCCTTTGTAAAGGTATGGACAGAGGTCCAGGTGGCCGCTTCCAATATATCCCTGGTAGGTACTCCTCTGAGGAAGGCAGCAACAGTGGAGGTTGTCCTAGTGGAGTGGATATGGATTGACTTAGGGATGGGTTTCCCATGTAGTCTGTAGCAAAAATGGATACAGTGTGAAATCCATTTGGAAATGGTTTGTTTGGAGATGGGCTTCCCCTCTGCCCCTGGGGCAAAGCTTACAAGAAGCTGGTCAGTTTTTCTGAATGGTTTAGTGCAGTCCAGATAGTATCTCAGTTGTCTGTGCATGTCTAGTGAGCATAAAATTCTTTCCCCCTTGTTTTGAGGGTTGGGAAAGAAGGTGGGAAGGTGTATGGCTTGGTTAAGGGTCACATCAGACACCACCTTGGGCATAAAGGAGGGATTAGTCCTCAAGGAAACTCTGTCTGCATGGAAAATTATGAAGGGCTCGACAGCCATGAGAGCTTGAAGTTCTGAGACCCTTCTGGCTGAGGTTTTAGCTAGTAGAAAGGCAGTCTTCCAGGAGAGGTATTTCAATTCTGTTGAAGCGGAAGGTTCGAAATGAGGTAAGGTTAGTTTCTCTAACACATAATTCAGGTCCCAGGGAAGAGTAGGAGGTCTTCTGGGAGGCCTGATATTAGAACTCCCTCTGAGGAATTGCTTAATCAAAGGGTGAGAGAAGAGGGGTGGGTCTAAATCATAATGGGCAGAGATGGCTGAGTCATGGATTTTAATAGAGAAGGAGAGGCCACTATTGAGCAACTATGCTAAGTAATGCAGGATGAGAGGGGTGAAAGACTGGGAGGTAATGCCCCCTTTTGATTGCTTCCAGGAGCAGATTCGTTTCCATTTTCCTGCATAAGGTTTTCTTGTGCTGGGCCTTCTGGCCTCTGTGATGATGTCCAGAACCTGTTTGCTTAACAGTGACTTCTTGTTAATTTTTGGTGTACGAGCCGTGCTGAAAGTTTGAGAGTCTGTAGATCTGGGTGCAGTACCTTCCCTCTCTCCTGGGTCAGGAGGTCTGACCTTAGGGAAAACAGCTTTGGGTGCTGTAAGGTCAGACTGCGTAGTAAGGGGTACCAATGCTGTCTGAGGCAATCTGGAGCAATGAGGATGGCCTTTGGTCTCTTCTCTCTAGTTAGATCAGAACCTTGGGAATAAGGAGCAGAGGAGGGTATGTGTACACAAAGAGGGAGCACCAGGGGAAAGTCAAGGCATCCACCTTCCATGCTCAGAGGTGAGACTCCTGGGTACAAAACCTGTGCAGCTGGTGGCTGAAGTGCGAGGCAAAGTGGTCCACCTCTGGGGTCCCCCAATCCTGGGTGATTTACAGAAAGATTTCTCTGTGGAGCTGCCATTCGTGGGGGTCCAGTAAGGTTCTGCTTAGGTGGTCGGCCAGTGTGTTGTTGATCCCTGGTAAGTATTGGGCAATCACGTGTAGCCCCATGGAGGTGGCTGTAAGCCATAGACTCATGGCTAACCTGCACAGGAGGTAAGATTGGGTGCTCCCCTGCTTTCTGATGTACCACATTGCCGTGGTGTTGTCTGTTTTTATAAGGAGGACCCTTGGCCTGAGATGGGGTTGGAAGGAAGTTAGAGCGTTTTGCACTGCCATCATTTCTTTCTGATTGATGTGCAAGTGAAGTTGCTAGGCACTCCAACGGCCTTGGGTACACCTGCCTGCCAGGTGAGCACCCCAACCTATGCCTGATGCATCGGTGGTGATGGTCTGGCCGGAAGGGTGGAGGATGAGGGGAAGACCGTTGTTCATGGCACAGGCCTCACCCCACCAGACAAATTCATCCCTTATGCAAGGAATCAGTGGGAGAGTGGTCTCTAGGGACTGAAAGTGCTGACACCAAAGGTTCTTTAAGTTCCACTGAAGCTTTCTCATGTGAAGCCTGGTGAGAGGGATGAGAAAGATGCAAGATGCCATGTATCCTAGGGCTTGCAGGAACTTCCTCACAGTGAGGTGACTTCTGGAAGGCAGCTGGGTGAAGGAGAGAGGCAGGAAGCTCTGCTTTTCTGGAGATAGGAAGGCTATTAGGGTTGCTGTGTCTAGCACAGCTCCTAGGAAAACAATTTTCCTGGTGGGGTTTTGCTTTGATTTTTTTCTCATTGATGGTGAACCCTAGGGAAGTTAGGAATTTTCTGACAAAGAGAAGATCCTGGAGCAACTTTTCTTTGCTGTTCGCCTAAATGAGGCAGTTGTCCAGGTAAGGGTAAATCTGTATATTTCTCTGTCTGCAGAATGCTACAGCTGGGGTCAAGCATTTGGTGAATACTCTGGGAGCAGTAGATAAGCCAAAGGGCAGTGCAGAGAACTGAAAGTGCTGATAGCCTGCTCTGAAGCGCAGGAATTTTCTGCACGATTCCTGGATGGGGATGTGGGGGTAGGCATCTTTTAGGTCTAGTGTCACCAGCCAAACATTTTGTGTGAGCATAGGCAGGAGCTGCTGCAAGGTTAGCATTTTGAATCTGGGGACCACCAAGGTGGTGTTCAGTTTGGATATATCCAGGATGGGGCGCCAAGTGCCCTTCTCTCTGGGAACAAGGAATAGTCTGGAGTAAAAACTTTACCTGTTTGATCCAGAGGGACAGGTTCTACTGCCCCCTGGGATATTAGTGTTTTTATCTGTTTTAATGCCTCTGCCCACTGGTTTTGGGGGAGGTCTGGGTACCCTCTTGGAATTTGGAGTTTGCTGAAGGAGAATCTGTATCCCTGAGAAATTATTTTTAATACCCATTGGTCCTTGGTTATAGAGACCCAATTGTCCTTGAAGACGGTGAGCCTTCCTCCGAGTTTTAGATGAGTGAAAGGAGGGCAGAGGGGGGAGGGAAAGTCATTATGAGTGTTTACCATGGAAGCTTGGCTTAGAACTCCCTGTCTTAGAAGTGGAAGTGGTCCATTGTTTGCTTCTTTGCTGGCCCTGGGATACTGGCCTGGATGTCCTGTCCCTGTGGCTTACTTTGGCCCTGTCTGCTGGGTGCAGGGAAGGCACAGTGCTTAGAGGAGAAGTTCCTGCTAAATCTGGGGAGTTGAACTTGAAAGAAATCTTTTACTGTTTGCATAGATTTTGCTTTGTTTTCCATCTTTTTAAGCACCTCTTCTGCTTTTTCCCCAGACAGGCGTTTCTTATCTAGGGGTGCATCAATAAGTTTAGACTTGACATGACCAGGGAGAGGTTGTTCCTTCAGCCATGCATGTCTTCTATTAACAGATCCTGTCACTGCTGCCTTGCTAGAGGTTTCTAGGGCATCATATCCACATTGTAATGAGTGCTTGGCCACTTGACAAGCACAGTGTAGTAATTCTGACAGCTCTTTTGAGTTGGTACTTTCAGGAGAGGTATCAGTCTTCTGCTTTATTTGTTCCAAAATGTGTTGCTGATATTTTAAAATATGGAACTGACAACTGAGTGCTTTGATAGCTAAGGCTGCAGACGTGTATACTTTCCTACCCCATCTGTCCAGAGCTCAGGAGTCTTTGCCAGAAGGAAGAGGATTCTTGGCAGAATTAGTCTTAGCTCCTTTGGTCCCTGTGTAATGACCTCTGGATCTGCAGCAGGGTTCCTGTACAGGTATTTGTGAGAATCTGATACTCTGTAGTACCTGTCAGGTTTAGCTGGAGCAGGAGGCAGGGCATCAGGGCGTCAGGTCCAGAAACTCTCTAAGTCATTTCTTTGACTGTGGGTAGTCCTGAGATTCCTATTGAAAATGTTCCCTGAGGGAGTGGATGGTTTCCCCGAAAGAAAAGGTCCTCTGGAGGGGAGGCAAAGGGGATGG
Organism: Protopterus annectens; assembly: GCF_019279795.1. Lineage (NCBI taxonomy): Eukaryota > Metazoa > Chordata > Ceratodontiformes > Protopteridae > Protopterus > Protopterus annectens. The sequence continues at coordinate 450,919,870 of NC_056741.1, read as the reverse complement.
ATTCCTCTGTATCTGAATCCTCATAAACAGTTAAGGGCTGTTGTTCCTCTTCAAAGGCTGAATAATAAGATTCCTCAGACTCTTCGTCTGTCATAATTTCTGGAGAAGGTAGCCTTTTCCTTTTTGGGGTGGGGGCTTGAGTACCTCAGATAAGGGAGATGAGATCCTTCACCATTTTAAGCATTTGAGCTTGGGGTGGGGGAGCAGTAGCAAGATGGTGGCTAGAAGCAGATTTCCTAGGAATGGCCTGGCTTTGAGGCCTGAGATAATCCATCTGTCTCTGAGAAATGGTAGTCGGAAGAGAAGACGTCATTTTTTATCTAGAATCAGTAGTACGAACAGCCTCCTCAGAAGCCAGTGTCTGCATCGTGGCTCCGGACCTAACTGTGGCAGAGACAACAAAGGTTCAGAAGACAAAGTGGATTTCTGTGGCATACCAGACTCCAAAAGGGTCTCGGCAGAGGCCTGTGTAGAAAATGGGTCAGGCATCAGGGGCTGTGAAAGTGCCTCACTGAATTCTGGAGAACTGACGACTTGTTTGTCGGTAGCATTGTCAGAAGGCTTATCCTTGGGTGGCCTGTCTCTATCTTTACATTTTTTTCAGAATATCAGCGGATTGTTGCCTGATGGATGCCATATTGGAATTTGAAGATGGAATATGAAAATAAGTGTCTACAAAAACAGCTCTATGGGGAATGGTTCTCGCATTAAAGTGGGCACAAAACCAGCAACGAGGGACATCGTGGTCTGGGCCTAAACAAGTAATGCAGTAAGATTGAAAGTTTCTGTGTGGGATCTGCTTTCCACAGGCGAGACAATTGTTAATTTTTTCGGACATCAGTTAGAGCAAGAAAAAAGGGTCCACAACAGGGTACTTAGCTTTAGACGTTTTCTGCAGAAATTCGACTTCTGGTAGCAACCAACTGGCACTCATGTAAACTGCTTCTGCTATGGGCTCCACAGCAAGAAAGACTGATGTAATGACGTTGGCTGCCTTACTTTATAGTACTGATGACCTGACGTCAGACTACAGGTGACAGCAGCCAGCACACAAAAACATTCACTCTGGTATTCGGGCCGGCCGAGGGCTACCACAGCAGGGATAACCCACAGGTAATGACTGCAACAGTGAAACATGAAGAACATAAACTGAAGTTTCTTGAGTCTGTCCATGTAAGACATGTGTTTAAGGCCTAGGATCCTTTTTGTGAGGCACTTTTGTAGCCTCTCCAGCTGTTGTAGGTATTTGGTCAGGTACATGCCAAACAGGGAGTTATATTCAATGACTGGTCTAATGAGGGATGAGTAGAGAGGATTGATGACCTCTTTCTTCCTGGATGCAAAAACTTTAGTTATAAGATGTGCCATATAGAAAGACTTTCTGACCACAGTGGCAATGTGGTGGTCGAAGGTGAGGTGGCTGTTGACTTAGGTGCCCAGATCTCTTATGGCCACTTCAGTGTTCAGTGGACTCCCATCAATGTGGTAATTCATGAGAACTGAGTTTTTTCCAAAGTGGATGATAACGCATTTTTTGGTGTTAAGCTTCATGCCATGGTTCCTACACCAGTCATTGGTCTCAGAGAGGCCCTTTTGTAGGATTTCTGCATCACTTGGGAATTTGATAATGACTCCTAGCTTGCAGTCATCAGTGAACTTGGTCAGCCAGAGTCCTTCTGTGTAGGTCTGGACTTCTGAGATGCCAAACAGGAAAAGGCCCAGGAATGAACCCTGTGGAACTCCACTCATGACTGGTCGACAGTCTGACTTGCAATCCACAACTTTCACTCTATGGGTCCTGTCTGTGAGCCAATTTGCAACCCACCTAGTGATATAACGACTGATGCCTAGTTTGCTGAGTTTATCAACAATACCTGAGTGGAGAATGGTATCAAAGGCCTTGGTCAGGTTGAGGTAGGCTGTATGCACTGCCTTACCCTCATCAACAGCCTTGGTGACTGCCTTGAAAAAGTCAACCACGTTCAGCAGGCAGGATCTCCAAACTGTGTGGGGGCAAGAGTTTGGAGATTGCCTATATCTTTGTTAAGCAGGTCCATGATGATGCTCTCCATAGCTCTGCATACCAGACTCATCAGGCTAATGGGGTGATAATTCCCATGGTCTGTAGTTGCTCCCCATATATGGAGCAGGATGACTATAGCAGTGCACCATTCGTTAGGGACATTGCCTGAGGTAAGGCTGTGATTAAAAAGGGCACACAGATGTGGTGCCAGTTTGTTTTGCAGCTCATGTAGGACACAGCCAGGGTTATTATCAGGTCCCATTGATGCTGCATTCTTGGCTTTGGACAATGCAGATTTTACCTGTGCCACAGAAATGGTAGGTACCAGGCTTTCTTGTGGTATTGTGATAGAGCTCTTGGGAGGGGGGGTAAAGTTGGCACTGAATCTGTCGGCCAGTATGTTGGCTATATCTGTTGGCTCAGTATAGGAGGTGCCATTGTCCAATAACTCAGAGCAAATCTGGGTATAGCCTTGGAGGTTTTTGATATAGCTATAGAAGGCTTTGTGGTTGTTTTTGGTGTCAGCTGCAATTCTGCCTTCATAGCTGGCTTTAGAGGATTTGATAAGGGATCTCAGATTTTTGTTGAGACTGATAAGGGAGGTTTTCCAGTCTTGTGACTTCATTTTTTTCTGCAACAGTTTATTCCTTCTTTTGTAGACTTTATTGATGGCTGGGGACCACCAGATTGGCTTCCTTTTTTTGGAGGAGCGCATCTTAATTCTATTTGGTATGGCAATTGGTGTACATGCTCGTACAGTGCATTGGTGTATGATTCGGCAGTCATGCAGCTATTTTCCATTGGCATGGGTGCCAAGAAGTTAGCCACCTCTGTTTTTAGGAGCCCAAAGTCGGCTTTAGAGAAGTTTTTCAGGGTGGTCACCTTAGCAGGGGTTGTAGGTGAGATGGAGATTTCCATGGTGACCAGTTTGTGGTCGGATTTAACCAAGGAGGAATTAACTATAGGTGTGGAGCAATGGTCTCCCATGTTGGTGATATTCAGGTCAAGGATGTTGCTTCCTCTAGTAGGGGTCAGAATGATCTGGTCCAGGGCAATGGAATTGATAAATTCCAGAAAAAGTTGGACCTGTACATTAGTACTTGAATAGTTTTCCTAGTTGATGGAAGGGTAGTTGAAGTCACCTAGTATGACAGTATTGGGTTGGACCTTGATAGATTCCAGGGTGATTAGGAACCTGGAGTGAGAGTCTAGGACATGTTTGGGGTTCTGTAGCTGGCTATGGCTTGTATTGCCATCTTACCCAGTGTTAGTTGTACCTGAAGTATCTCTGATGCATTATGCTGGGCTACCGGTCTAGAGGTGTACATATCCTTTAAGAATATGGAGACATCACTGCATTTGGAGCTTCAGGACGTATTCTGGGGCCAAAAGGTTCATAGGTTCATAGGTTCATAGGTTCATACTAGGCTATCTGCCCGAGGGCATTTACAAGCCTAGCCCATAGTTTTGTGGCTTACGCCACCCCTTTAGTATGGGGAACTATACCCATTATTTTGCTGTGCCTCTGTTGAGCAGTGACACTGAGGTAATCCCTGGGGTATATCTGCGATCTCCCATCCATTGGTCAAGATTTCTCTTGAACAAGGCCAGCGAGGTGCTCTGCCTCACATATACCGGGATTTTATTCCACAGCATAGGAGTCTTTGGGTGATGAATCTATCCCTCCAGCACGTCCTATTAATAGCCGTGTCGAGGTTTAAGTCTCCGCCCTTGTGGCTCTGACGGATCTAGATTTTTTGAGGTGAAGCATATTCATCAAATCTGGGTTTGACATGGCCTTGTATGTTAGGCAAAGGTCACCTCTGAGCAAGCGGTGGCGACTGAATAGAGCTGGAGTTCTTTCAGTCGGGCAGCATAGGACAGATGTTTGAGACCCTTTATCCTTTTGGTGAGGAACTTTTGTGGCCTCTCCAGCTGCTGCAAGTGTCGGGTCAGATACATTCCGAATGGGGCATTGTACTCAATCATTGGTCTGATGAGTGATGAGTATAGGGAGACTATGACCTCCCTTGATCTAGATGAGAATCCCTTCATGATAAGGTGGGCAATGTAGAAGGTCTTCCTAACTACTTTAGCTACATGGGTGTCGAATGACAGACTACTATCAACCTGGGTCCCCAGGTCCCTGATAACTTCTTCTGTACTCAGTGGATTGCCACCTATTTGGTAGCTAGGCGTAACCTTGTTTTTCCCGAAGGGTATGACTATGCACTTTTTGGCATTTAACTTTAGGCCATGGCTCTGGCACCAGTTATCCGTTTCTGTGAGACCCTTCTGAAGGATATCTGTGTCAGATGTGTTTTCTACTATGGCCCAGTTTGCAGTCATCTGCAAACTTTGTCAGCCATAACCCTCCTGTGTTTGCTTGTACTTGGAAAAGTAGATGCCAAACAAGAGTGGGCCCAGGACTGAGCCCTGTGGTACACCACTTGTGACAGGCTTTGAGTCTGACATGGCGCCAGCAACTCTGACCCTGTGGGTTCTGTCACTCAGCCAGTTTGCAACCCATCTTGTGATGTATGGGTTAACATTTAAGCTGATGAGTTTTTCAATGATACCCGAGTGGGGTATTGTATCAAAGGCCTTCGCCAGATCGAGGTAGGCTGTATGGACTGCCTTTCCCTCATCAATGGCTTTGGTGACTGTTTCAAAAAGTCAACCAAGTTTAGAAGGCATGATCTGCCTTTGACAAAGCCAAACTGGGATGGATCCAAAGTCTGCAAATTCCCTATGTCTTTATTTATGAGGTCCATTATGATCCTCTCCATGGCTTTGCAGATAAGACTTGTCAAGCTAATGGGCCGATAATTTCCAGGGTCGGTGGAGGCACCGCCTTTGTGAAGTGGGACCACAGTTGCAGTGCACCACTCCTGGGTACGTATCCAGAGGTAAGACTATGATTAAACAGCTGTCCTAGCTGTGGGTTTAATTCCTCGTTGAGTTCATGGAGCACACAGCCGGGGACACCATCAGGTCCCATGGATGCTGTGTTTTTGCTTTGGAGAGAGCAGTTCTCACTTGGGCGTTGAAGATGTTTGGGGAGCTGCAATCGCTTGGTATAGATATCTCTCCCTTTGGGGGGGGGGAGAAGTTTGCACTGAACCTGTCAGCCAGTATGTTGGCAATGTCTGTATGATCAGTAATCTTCACATCATTTTGAACTAGTTCTGAACATATCTGGGAGTTTCCTCCCAGGTTTCTAACAGTGAAGCCCTTTTAGTTTTTATCAGTTTTTCTTAAAAGTTCCTGCTAAATCTGGGGAGTTGAACTTGAAAGAAATCTTTTACTGTTTGCATAGATTTTGCTTTGTCTTCCACCTTTTTAAGCACCTCTTCTGCTTTTTCCTCAGACAGGCATTCCTTATCTAGAGGTGCATCAATAAGCTTAGACTTGACATGATCAGGGAGAGGTTGTTCCTTCAGCCATGCATGTCTTCTAATAACAGAGCCTGTCACTGCTGCCCTGCTAGAGGTTTCTAGGGCGTCATATCCACATTGTAATGAGTGCTTGGCCACTTGACAAGCACAGTGTAGTAATTCTGCCAGCTCTTTTGAGTTGGTACTTTCAGGAGAGGTATCAGTCTTCTGCTTTATTTGTTCCAAAATGTGTTGTTGATATTTTAAAATATGGAACTGACAATTGAGTGCTTTGATAGCTAAGGCTGCAGACGTGTATACTTTCCTACCCCATCTGTCCAGAGCTCAGGAGTCTTTGTCAGAAGTAAGAGGATTCTTGGCAGAATTAGTCTTAGCTCCTTTGGTCCCTGTGTAATGACCTCTGGGTCTGCAGCAGGGTTCCTGTACAGGTATTTGTGAGAAGCTGATACTCTGTAGTACCTGTCAGGTTTAGCTGGAGCAGGAGGCAGGGCATCAGGGCATCAGGTCCAGAAACTCTCTAAGTCATTTCTTTGACTGTGGATAGTCCTGGGATTCCTATTGAAAATGTTCCCTGAGGGAGTGGATGATTTCCCCGAAAGAAAAGGTCCTCTGGAGGGGAGGCAAAGGGGATGGATTCCTCTGTATCTGAATCCTCATAAACAGTTAAGGGCTGTTGTTCCTCTTCAAAGGCAGAATAATAAGATTCCTCAGACTCTTCATCTGTCATAATTTCTGGAGAAGGTAGCCTTTTCCTCTTTGGGGTGGGGGCTTGAGTACCTCGGATAAGGGAGATGAGATCCTTCACCATTTTAAGCATTTGAGCTTGGGGTGGGGGAGCAGTAGCAAGATGGTGGCTAGAAGCAGATTTCCTAGGAATGGCCTGGCTTTGAGGCCTGAAATAATCCATCAGTCTCTGAGAAATGGTAGTCGGAAGAGAAGACGTCATTTTTTATCTAGAATCGGTAGTACGAACAGCCTCCTCAAAAGCCGGTGCCTGCATCGTGGCTCCGGACCTAACTGAGGCAGAGACAACAAAGGTTCAGAAGATGAAGTGGATTTCTGCGGCATACCAGACTCCAAAAGGGTCTCGGCAGAGGCCTGTGTAGAAAATGGGTCAGGCATCAGGGGCTGTGAAAGCGCCTCACTGAATTCTGGAGAACTGACGACTTGCTTGGCGGTAGCATTGTCAGAAGGCTTATCCTTGGGTGGCCTGTCTGTATCTTTACATTTTTTTCAGAATATCAGCGGATTGTTGCCTGATGGATGCCATATTGGAATTTGAAGATGGAATATGAAAATAATTGTCTACAAAAACAGCTCTATGGGGAATGGTTCTCCCATTAAAGTGGGCACAAAACCAGCAATGAGGGACATCGTGGTCTGGGCCTAAACAAGTGATGCAGTAAGATTGAAAGTTTCTGTGTGGGATCTGCTTTCCACAGGCAAGACAATTGTTAATTTTTTCGGACATCAGTTAGAGCAAGAAAAAAGGGTCCACAACAGGGTACTTAGCTTTAGACGTTTTCTGCAGAAATTCGACTTCTGGTAGCAACCAACTGGCACTCATGTAAACTGCTTCTGCTATGGGCTCCACGGCAAGAAAGACTGATGTAATGACATTGGCTGCCTTACTTTATAGTACTGACGACCTGATGTCAGACTACAGGTGACAGCAGCCAGCACACAAAAACATTCACTCTGGTATTCGGGCCGGCCGAGGGCTACCACAGCAGGGATAACCCACAGGTAATGACTGCAACAGTGAAACATGAAGAACATAAACTGAAGTTTCTTGAGTCTGTCCATGTAAGACATGTGTTTAAGGCCTAGGATCCTTTTTGTGATGCACTTTTGTAGCCTCTCCAGCTGTTGTAGGTATTTGGTCAGGTACATGCCAAACAGGGAGTTATATTCGATGACTGGTCTAATGAGGGATGAGTAGAGAGGATTGATGACCTCTTTCTTCCTGGATGCAAAAACTTTAGTTATAAGATGTGCCATATAGAAAGACTTTCTGACCACAGTGGCAATGTGGTGGTCGAAGGTGAGGTGGCTGTTGACTTAGGTGCCCAGATTTATTATGGCCACTTCAGTGTTCAGTGGACTCCCATCAATGTGGTAATTCATGAGTACTGAGTTTTTTCCAAAGGGGATGATAACGCATTTTTTGGCATTAAGCTTCAGGCCATGGTTCCTACACCAGTCATTGGTCTCAGAGAGGCCCTTTTGTAGGATTTCTGCATCACTTGGGAAGTTGATAATGACTCCTAGCTTGCAGTCATCAGTGAACTTGGTCAGCCAGAGTCCTTCTGTGTAGGTCTGGACTTCTGAGATGCCAAACAGGAAAAGGCCCAGGAATGAACCCTGTGGAACTCCACTCATGACTGGTCGACAGTCTGATTTGGGATCCACAACTTTCACTCTATGGGTCCTGTCTGTGAGCCAATTTGCAACCCACCCAGTTATATAAGGACTGATGCCTAGTTTGCTGAGTTTATCAACAATACCTGAGTGGAGAATGGTATCAAAGGCCTTGGTCAGGTTGAGGTAGGCTGTATGCACTGCCTTACCCTCATCAACAGCCTTGGTGACTGCATTGAAAAAGTCAACCACGTTCAGCAGACAGGATCTCCAAACTGTGTGGGGCAAGAGTTTGGAGATTGCCTATATCTTTGTTAAGCAGGTCCATGATGATGCTCTCCATAGCTCTGCATACCAGACTCATCAGGCTAATGGGGTGATAATTCCCATGGTCTGTAGTTGCTCCCCCTATATGGAGCAGGATGACTATAGCAGTGTGCCATTCGTTAGGGACATTGCCTGAGGTAAGGCTGTGATTGAAAAGGGCACACAGATGTGGTGCCAGTTTGTTTTGTAGCTCATGTAGGACACAGCCAGGGTTATTATCAGGTCCCATTGATGCTGTATTCTTGGCTTTGGACAATGCAGCTTTTACCTGTGCCACAGAAATGGTAGGTACCAGGCTTTCTTCTGGTATCAGCCAGCCATTGCATAATATGTTATTACCTCTGCTTATGTTTATTTTGTTCTTTTATACTAAGTAACAGTGTAACAGGGAGTATTCTATAAATGCAAATGATGCATGCATAGCATATGTATGTATGTATGTATCTGCAAGGCATGTCTTGCAAGAAGTATAAGTGAGTGAGTAAAAGGCAATGAATAGCTGCTCCAGTTTTCACATACATTACCGTGATGCACACTTAGGACAACTAGACAACAGTAAATAATATTGAATCATCATTCTATTAGCAACATATTTGCTAAATATAAAACAGTGCATTTTAAAGATGCTTTAAACGTACTAGTTAAAGTTGTTTAGATGTTTCAGATTAAGCCTGTTTCACACTTTGAAAGGCATTTTTCCATGTCTGGGAGACCGAATGTTAAGACTGATGCATAGCATCACCTTTTATCGCTTCCAACTGATGAGTGAATATTAAACCACAGTTTCCTTGCTAACAAGTAAGCAATCTTGCATCAACAGCATAAAATCCAATGTAACTTGTAAGGTCCTGACCTACACTAAGGCATAATACTTTGCTTAGCATGAACCCACTTCCCATTACTTCCTCCACCATGCTCATGCAGTTCTAAAAAAAAAATTACACATTGCATTTTTTACATTGAGGTCATCATAGCAATAATGGCAGTGGAAAAACAGCCAAGGTCAAATTTTTGTCAATAACACAATTCACTTGTTTCAGCTCTGCGAAAAATAGGCCAGTTCTCTAAATGGAGTGCAACACACTGCAACATTTTATTACAGACTTCTGTCAAAGGCATGAACTGCCTTTCTTTGTTCTACCATTTTCATATGTCATAAATGTATTTCTTTAAATTAAGCTTTGACAAGCAATATTTTGTCCAGTGATCATCACATGCTAGAAATAGTATTAATGACATTTATTTACACATACTATCCACACACACAGACACAACACGTGAGCGCACATCCAAACACACACACAAACATGCATGCACACACACACACACACACACACACACACACACACACACACACACACACACACACACACACACACACACACACACACACACACACACACACACACACACACACATACATGCATGTGTACATACACACACACACACACACACACACACACACACACACACACACACACACACACACACAAACATGCGCATGTGTACACACACACACACACACACACACACACACACACACACACACACACACACACACACACACACACATATACACACTCACATTTTTCCTATATTTCCCCTGTATTTGAGTTGTTGTATACTGGAATCTCAAGTATGTGCTTGAAGAAAATTATCTCCATGTGAACAAAAGAAAAAATGCTGGCCCACCCATTTACACTAATCACATATAGAAATATATGATGTTATCAAACCCAATAAAGGTGCTGTCCATTATCAGATGTGTAGGTCTCTGCAATATTCCCTCATTGCCTGCTGTTGCTTATTGTTGTCATAAAGCTCTATGTGGTGTAAAAGTGATACTATAGGGTCACAGATTAGTACTATGTTAACTGCCTTTGTCAGCCATCTTAAGCTTAGCCAATTACCCTGTGTAAAAATCAAACCCTGCACCTTGTGTCTGTAAGGTAAGCACCTTAATCATTATACCAACCTCCCAGCCCAATGACCCCACACTGGGCCACTGAGGTATTTTACTGTAGTGTGCTGTCAATCTGCCACTACCCCTCATATATAACCACTATAAAAAAAACTGATGCTGTCATCTCAACGCAAGACAACACTTTTCATTCAGACTAGTCTGTGTAAGAGAATGTTTTTCTGAAAAAAAGTGCAGTTTAAGTGAGTATGTAGAAGAAATAACAACTGTGTAGCTGTTTTTGAGAAGAAAAACAACGTATCATACATGTATACTTTGTCTCTAGAAGAAAATACATTCCATTCACTTAGACCTTTGGTAGTTCCAGATCCCCTGGTATGAGTTTCAGATAATGATCCATGCAACATGTGAATATGTTAAGAATGTCTCTTTCTCGTTCCGAAGCTATGTAAGTATCTACTGCATAACAGGATATGGCTCAAATCAAATCTTGGGGTCACTTGGAAAGTTACCATTGGTGGCAATGACCTCTGACAAGAGGGTACATATCCACATTCCACATCCACTGTGCACAGAGCCATACAACATATTTATTGTGGAAAGACAAGATAATTCTGAAGAAAAACAGGAACCTCCATTATAAGACATATTTGAATCCAATCTGTTATTTATCTTAATTTTTTTTTAGAAATTTTAAGTCAGAGTTACAAACAAAATTTCTGCTTAAAAAACAAGACAAAACTAAACTGCTTTCTAGACCAAACAAATACTAATTTCTGTAAAAAATTGTATTTTATTAGTGAGCACAATGAAGAAAAAGAAAGACAACAAAGAATGCCTATGCAAATAAACATACCATAGCAGTAGATATCCAAATGATCATTGCTGCAATAGCCTTGGCTATATGGGTGATATATTGCCAAGAATATAGCAGCTAGTCAGCTTCCAAAGCTTCAGGGCATCTTCCATGTGCATGAACTGTCAGGCAGTTTGAACAAGTACAGTAAAATCTCGTGACAGTCCATTAAAACACAAACTCCTAGTTTTATAATAGCTTTCTGCAAGAGGAAAGTATCAATAATAAACAAAATGATCGAAAGGAAATCTTTTTACCTGAAGAAAACTTCTGTCCAGCAAAGAAATATCACAATCTGACCATCGGCCTTTGAAAGCCACAGAGGAGAGTACTCTTCATTGGCATTAAAGCTGCAAAGCGTTTGGCACCCAAACTTGACTTTTAGTCAGCTTGGCTTAAGCTGCCTGACAGCTTGAGTGTGTGGAAGGAGCCCTGAATTTTTAGGAGCTGGTTGTCTTTTTATACCCTTGTTAGAATATAACTCATATAGTTAAGGCTGCTGCAGCAGTGATCAATATGATAAATATCAAAAGTAATTATTTTTTTACTGCATAATCTCTGCAGAGTTTCTATTGAAACAAGTTGGCAAAATCTGCTTATGACTAAAACTAACCACAGTCAGTAAGATGTCAGTATGATACATTCCTCCACACAGACTTTTCAGAGCAGCTACCAGGAAAACATCAAACACTCCTAAAATAATAACTGCGGACAGTCCAGGGAAGAAAGTACAGTTTTGTAAGAAAATTGCTGCAGTGGTTAATCTTCAGGAATAACTCTCACTAACAGTAAATCACAATACTTGGGCTGACCCACATTCAGTGAAACTTTTTCTAGTTAGATGCTTGTCAACTGTGGCTTTTTCCCCAACAACGACCAGCAGAGGTCTCATACCTTCTTAGCTATGGGCATAAGTGGTGCTAAATTTCCTCTCATATCCCATGATGCTGTTCTGTTTTCTTTGTTCTTTTTGAGTATGTATACCACAGGGAAGTGTGCTAGTGGTAGACATAGTATTTTGCTGAACACCATCAGTAATGTGCAACAATTGATAACCGTAAAAGAGACCAACACAAGTACCAAAAGTAGGCTGTAGCTCCTAAATATATAGAAATCCTTATCCACAATAACCATATACAGAGGGAGAAGGATATAAACATATGTTACATGCGCTAGTTTGTTGCGATGGGGTACATTGGTTAGTTGGTAGCTAGCTGAATCTGTTTTATTCAACTGAAGTTTTGAAATTTTTTTCTGCGGTTGCTATTGTAGTTGTTGTAGATACTACAGCTGCCACTGTGATTTTAAAAGCAAAAGTGCACCATCTTTCCATATTATTTATTTCTGCATTTCCTTTTCCATGTTCTTTAATTTACCAGATGAATGTATATACTCTGCATACAAGGTTATGGCATTTCCCACAGAGAAGTAAGAGTGATAAGAAAAAAAAAGGAAGATTGAAGAAGGTTTAATTAAGATGTGGAGTTCAGAGCCAAAAGCCGGAATGAATCCATGGAAATGGGAAGAAAATCGAGCAGCATATCTGAAGGAGACTGAGGAAGTTGGGATAAGCAACAGTGTTCAGCTGGAATACCTTTCCTTTGCAGTGATGTAAGCTGCTATAGAAAATCAAATGGCCACTTGCAATCTGGCAGCTGTTTTTTTTTAAGTGGATGTTAAAAACAGAACCCAGTACTGTGAAGAAAGCATTTATTTTTCATTCATTTTGTTTTATTTGAACATCAATCAGAAACCCTTCTGTGAAATAAAAACTATTGAGCCATTTGGAGCAATGAAGTGGGGACCTGGTGCCGTAGTGACAATGACACTAAAAGCATTAACAATATTATCAATATGTTAACATCCTGTAGTAATGAAGCAGGAATATAACCACAGTGGAACTGACTCTGTTTTCTTGATAATGATTTTGTTTATTTGGTTTATGGAAAAGTACATATGGGGCTTGATAAAATCATTCATATTGTAGTTTGAGCTACTGCTTCCAACTGATTGCTACAAATGATGAAGTAAGACATGCAGACCTGATAGCAACTATAAGGGATGGTTAATTACAGGCAGATTTTCAATTCAATAGGTTTGATAAATGCTTTCATTTTACTTACAAAGAATAACTTAAACCAATAATCTGGACTAAACAGCCATTCAGATGAATTCAGTTAATTCTGGTTGCTGATGGAATTTAGGAAAAACTGGTGAACTGTGACTGTGCACTTCCACCACTTCATTGTTGGATTTTAGTAGCACAATCGGTCAGGTTGTTTTATTTTTGATTTGTGCAGAGAAGTTAACACTAGCAATGGCAGTAACTAGAATAGGTTCATGCTCTGTACTCAGGCTTTACTATTAGGTTTCCTATTTATATTTTAAAATGCTCTCAGTAGTCTTAGTATTGATATTTGTGCTGTTATTTAATTGTATTATTACACTGTTAAACTACTGCTATAATACCTACTGCTGTAAGAAATGCCAACAATATGGCAAGTTCTTTATTGGTAATAACTATTGACAAAATAGGATGTGGAACTGATACGAAATGTCAGCAAATGGTGAATTAGAAACTTATTTGAATTTAATAGATGCTCAGTTTATGTAAAGATGGTGTACTTGATGTCAGTGTATTTGGACATTGAGCTTTTGTCAAATGAATACAGCAGCATACCAAACAATTCTAAAGGCTTACATGATAGTATATTAAATTAACTGATTCTGAAGTTTGATTACAGCATTATTTTAGCTTATGTTATTCAATTCGGTTAAGCTGCACTGTTTTATCATTGCATAATTGTTATGAACAGCTCTTGTTAAATCAGCTATGCAGTTTATTATATCCCACATTGAACAGTTTTACTACCTTAGAAGTGCTGATTACTGCTTGTTTTGCTTTAAATTTAATGGAATCAGAATCAGTTTAGATGATAGTTAACTGTAGCAAACATAACAGATTCCTGCTAGTCTCAGTTAAAAAGGACATAATAAAGGACACGCCTTAGAGCAATAATTGTAGTTAGCATTTTATCAGTGTAGGTAAAGCTAAATCATTTTAAACAAATTCTTACAGTGGAAAACAAAAGGAAAGACAGGAATAGATGGGAATGGATGAGAGAATAATAATGGGAAAAAACAGGATGAAGCAAAGATGAGTAAGAGAATGAGAGTAAGAGAAAAAGAAAGAGATGAGCTTAGCCTTCAAAATAAAGTGTGACTTAGATGTAATGTGCAAATAAAGGATAACCAAAGATTCTTCTTTTTTGAACTCTTACAACTTATGGACTACTTTAACAACTTTAGATATTACGTGTATTTATGAAAACAAAGTTCACCATAAGAAGTGATACTTTCATGAGTAGGATGGCAGATTACATTAAGGAAAAGTGATAAAATGGATTTGAGTATGATGGCAGATTACATTAAGGAAAAGTGATAGAATGGATTAAAAAAAAATACACAAAAAGAGACGGAGAGAGATAGCAAAGAACGGGTGTCAGGAAAAGGAAGAGAAGTTAGAAGATTAGAGATTCATAATAAGAATAAAAGGGAAAAAAACAGGATTTTATGAGAAAAAAGAAGTAATGAAAAAGACAGATGTAAGAATGCATTTCAGAAGAGAAGGAAAGGCAATAGTATACAAATTCCTTATAATGTAAATTGAGAATATAAACAGAAAATGTAAATAGAGAAATGTACAGGAATGATCCTGAACTCCACATATAATTGTCTGTAAACTGAAAAAAGACATTCCATAAAAACTGAGGAAAGAAGTACAGTTGTATAAGTTGAATTTACCATAACAGTAAATGGTTGAATGATCTTTGATGCAATAGCCTTAGCTATATGGGTTATATCCTGTCAAGGATATAACAGTCAGCCAGCTTCCAAAGCTTTACGGTACCTTCTATGTGCCCAAACTTTCAATTAGCTTGAGTTGAGATGACTAAAAGATTGGGAGTGAAGCCCTCCAGAACTTTCCTGCCAGCAGAGAGAGGAAGGCTGAGCCCTGAAAGGTCAATGCTAGGGAAAAAAAATAATAATAATAAATGCCAACACCCTGGCATAAAAAATACATGCCAAAACACAAGGGGGGGGGTAGATCGAGAGAGCTGCTACAGCAGCAGTGATAATGCAAACATCTACAGTTATTGTACTGTAAGTTCAACTTACATAACTGTACTATGATCATCACAGTGATCACTGCTGCAGTAGCCTTCACTGTATGGGTAGATTACCTTAGATAACTATATTTGGGAGATGGAAAGAAAAGAGTGCAGGATACCCTGGAGAATGGTCCTTGCAAAGTTTGATGCAGACTGAGACGGAATCATGCTTGCAGTGCTTTGTTAAAGTATGAATGGAGGACCAAGTTGCAGCTTCTGGAATACTTCCAGAATCCACTCTTTCTAAAAAGCCATAGATGAAGCTCAGGCCCTGGTAGAATGGGCCTTGACCCTGCCTGGACCAGATTAGTCATGGTGAGTGTAACAAACGGTTATAGCCTTAGAAACCATTTGGAAATAGTCTGTTTTGACAAAGGTTGCCTCTTCTTCTTACCTTCACAAGGGATGAACAATTGATATGAAGATCTGAAACACTTAGTTCTGTCAAGAGAGTACCTGAGCTGCCTGTGGACATCCAAGGTATGGAGTACCCTTTCTCCCTCATTTTAGGTTTTGAAAAGAAAGTGGGGAGCTCAATAGTTTGGCTTAAAGTAAACATGGATACCACTTTAGGCATGAAAGAAGTATTAGTTCTTAAAGAAACCCTGTCCCTATGGAAAATAAGATAGGGCTGACTCAACATAAGAGATTGCAATTCAGATACCCTTCTTGCAGAGATCAGAGCACTCAATAAAACTGTTTTCCATGTTAAGAACCTCAAGTAGCCAAACACCAAAAAATGGCCAGCACTCCTATGAGAAGTTCATCATATTCTTTTATTCTCTTGACATTCAATGGACATATTAAAAAATACACTAAAATGAAAAAAAAAAGGTTTCACCCCAATGGCTTTCCTCAGTGTATTGATACTGTGTAATTATCTGTAACCACTTGAAGAGGTCCCAAAGACCAAAGATGGTTCAGAGAGTTGAGTGCCTTGATGAGGGCGAGCATCTCCTTATGTGCTTGTGTCTGTCCTTGGTGTATCATACCTCCTGCACTTTTATCTCTCCTGAAACTCAAGGAAAGCCTGAAGCATCAGTGTTGACTGAATACTTTGAAGCAGGGAGGGAGAAGGAGAGACTTGGATCTGTTTTGTTTACCAAAAGATTTCTCTTTTGACAAACCCCAGCACTAGGATTTGAAAATATAAAGGGTGCTGATGCTAGGACCAAAGAGATCGCAGATACCACTGTATTTTTTTTATGTGGAGTCTTGCCAGAAGTATCATGACAGTCACAGATGCAATAAGACCTAAAATCCTGAGGTATTCCCTTGTAGTGACTGATGTCTCAGTGAAAAACTTTACAAACAGATCTAAATACAGATCTATTTAACTTGTGGAAGAAAATCTCTTTGAAATGAGGTGTCTAGCTGACATCCCAGGAATACAATCCTGCACAAGGGAGTTAAGAAAGACTTTTGAATGTTCTCTTGGAATCTCATCTTCTGTAAGAGATCTCTCATCCAAGTCAAAAATTCATGACACTTTGAAAAAGACTCTACAAAGATAAGCAAGTTGTCTAAACATGTAAAATATAAATAACTTGTAATTACTCATGAGCTATAACTGGAGCCAGACACTTAATGAACAGTCTTGCTGCAGTGGATAGTACAAAGGGTAAGGCAGAAACTGATAATGTGATCCAGACCCACAACACCTTAAGAAATGGCTGAAGTGTGGATGAAGAGACATATGATGATACGCATCTTTTAAGTCTAGTTTTAGCAGGCAACTTAAAAGAGGAAGAAGAGGCAACAAGTTGTGAAGTGACATCATTTTGAATTTGGGCACCATCACAAACAGGTTTAAGAAAGAAAGATCCAGAACTGATCTCTAAACATTGTCTATCTTTGGCACTAGGAACATCCTTGAAAAAAAAGCTTACCACACCTGGGAAGGAAGAACTGGTTCTATAACTCCTTGGGGCAGCACCTGATAAAAAAACAGTAGATACAAAAGGGTCTGATTTGGAGGAACGGGAATGAACCCATGGAAAAAAGGAATTTTCTCCCAATGCCATCTGTAACCCTGATGAATGATTTTCAGAACCCGTTTCTCAGAAACAATCTGTTTCCAAAGAGAAAAATGGGGATTCAGACTTTCTGGAAGAAAAAAGGGCCCAGATTGGGAGAGGGTCACAAGGACTCTTGAATACTCATTCAGACTTGGACTGTCCTTGGTTTTGTGATGCGTGAGACTTATCTTTGGAAATCCCTTGCCATTTCTTCTTAACAAAAGTCAGGTAAATAGATGTTTAAGACTGCTTATTCAGGTTTTTTTTGCCAAAAACTGGATGAGGAGATTAAAAATCCCATGGACAATTTGGAAAAGGATGCCTGAAAAAAAAATCATAAAGATTCCCTGGATCAGATTGCCCCTTTCATCACATTGTTTGACCGTCTTTGCAGCAGAGGGGCCAAACACTAAATCTCTATCCAAGACAGAATTTCAAATCTCATTCTTAACATCATCTGAGAGGTTCTGTGAATGTAGCCATGCAAACCTCCTTAAAACATTACCAGTGGCCCATGGAAACCTCCTTAAACAGTACCAGTGGCCATAGCCCTGGAAGGGGTATCAGCAGAGTCATATATGCACTGCAAACAATGAGCAATGACCTTGTGCAATACAAGAAACTAACTTATTTAAAACACATTTTTCCTCACAAAAAGAAACTGCTGATTAAACATTCCTCATACTTTCACAATTTGTCAGAACAAACTTTAACATATAAGCCTGACAATTCAAACTTCTGAAAATCAGAGTTGCAGAAGTATACACTTTTTCCCATACCTATCAATAATTTTTGCATCCTTATGAGAATGAGAAAGATTAGAATTAACTAAGTGTTTAGCAGCAGTGGGCTCGACTAAAGCTATAGCTGCTAGATCAGGTTTGGGAATAGTGTATAAAAATGTAAAACATGGAGGAACTTTCAACATCCTATCTGCCTTTTTAGTGCAGCTGTCCGACTATCAGGAAAATTGCCAGCAGTAACACACATCCTCTAAAGTAGACACAACAGGAAGAATGGGTGTGGGTTCTGGAAAATCCTTCAGTAACAACTTATAGTATTTTTCTGAGGAATTGAGAAACCTCAATGTTTTCCAACTGAAAATATTTGCATATTCTAGTAATAGTCTCAGTGAAAGAGAAAACACCACAGGGAGAATCAGACATTGAGCTCTCCTGTGGGTCTGTTTCAGAAATCTGAGGAAAAATCCTTATATCCATCCCTGCATCTTCCTGTTCAGATTCAGAAGCTTGATCTCTTCAGGAAAAGAGGACTCCCTCTTTCTTTTACCAGAAACTACTTTACGAGAATGATCAATAGCCTGAATTAAACCCTGAGCCAGACCCAGTAAACTACTCCTATCCAAAGAAAATTGAGGAGGAATAGATACATGCTTTGTTTTTTTACAAGAAAAATGGGGTCAGCCATATTACAAATGGCAACAGTTGCTTCCCCAGGATGGGCACAGCATTCTGAGACAACATGGAAACCTTTCCTGTTCTCTCTTCCAGGAACGACAAAAGTGGTTCCCCTTGCCCACTGAGGGGACCACAACAACCACACAGCCACAAAGGATGGATATGGATAGTCCATAGTGGTTGCGGGTGCTACAACAGGGGTATATGGGGTAAAATATGAGTGGTCTGAGGTAAAACAAATTGCCACAGTAGAGTCACCCACCTGCGTCTGAGGCAAATTGTTAGCCTGCTATGGTGGCAAAGGCTGTTTGTTAACTTTTCCCTTTTGTTGTTGGAAGAAGGACCAGCTGTTGGATGGGTAGTCTGTTCCATGGCCAAGAAGAACATGGTGCCTCTTTCCTGGGGAAGACAAGTACCAATTTCCAGTAAACACTACCAGTCAACAAAAGCTACTTTTTGACAGAAAAAAAACAAAGTAAAATGCTTTTTAAAACACTATGCCAATCCTCATAAAAGAAAAATAAACACAATTTGTCCACAGAAATAATGTTTTCAGTTCCTTTACACTACTTTTAAACTGACAGAAAAAAAATTAATGCACTACTTAAAAGTCAGTTACAGTCTCAAGATAGTCCATTAAAGCACAGTACTGTTATCTTTTTAAAATAACTTTCCTGAAGAAGAAAGTTATAAAACATCAACAAGATTAAGAAAATTGAACTTTTTTCCTAAAAGGAACTTATCTGCCCAGGAAAGTAAAAGCCAAAAGCTGATTCTGAAAAGCTGCTGAGGAGCATACTTTTAATCAGCAGTAAAGCCCTGAAGGGCTTTGCACCCAAACTTGCCCTTTTGTCAGCTCATTTTGGGCTACTTGACAGTTTGGGCATATAGAAGGTGGCATGAAGGTTTGGAAGCTGGCTGGCTGTTACATCCTTGGCAGGATATAACCCATATAGCTAAGGCCTCTGCAGCAGTGGTCAATATGATGAACATCTGATTACAATTTTTTAAACCTTATTACAAAAAAATAAAAGTAGAAGAAATCATATGCATTAAAAATATATGCAATGTGACAGGCCTGATGTGTAGTGAGAAGTTAAAGAAAGGCTAGACAATCAACATAAGAAGAATATTTGACAATATTGAGTATATGCCATATAATGGAATAATAAAATGGACAGTGTTTGATTAAAAGAGGAAAGTAATATAACATTCCGGAAAATATTAAAGTATTATAATGTAATATTGCAGGACTTAGACTCTGTGAAATATATCACATGATTTAATGTTATTAGTTTTCAGCAAAGTATCTGATCAAGAAAAGACAATAATACAAAATGCTGAAGTGCGTGAAAGAACAGCAAACTATATGAGGAAAAAATGAAAAGAATGATCACACAACACATTCCTACGTGACATTTATTCAAGGCTGATTATTAAAACTGACCTATACATTTTAAACCAATGAGAACTGAAGAACAGATGTTGAAATTGTCACATGTGCACGTCCCTCCAATAAAAACTACTGAGACATTAAATAGGAAGGTATGAGAAGATGTAGATATGCTAATTATGCAAAATGTAGTAAAAGGAAAGAATGCTGGCATTCTGATAGTAGGAACATAGTAGGAAACATCAGTGCAAGCACTACTTTGAACAGTATATTTACATATAGCTCAATAGAGAATTATGTCATAACTGATGACAAAATAAGATTATGTGAAATTAATAGACAGGCAAGGGCAGACAGTATCCATACACCAGTTAACACACTGATGGAATCAGTAAGGAAAAAGGAAACTATGAATAGAAGGAGAAATAAAATCAATGAAAGCAAAAATGAACATGATAATTATAAGAGATATTTGACTTCTCAAGAACCTACTAAGACTTGCACAGAAAATATGGTACTGGAAGAAACCAGAAAATAATTTTGAATATCACAGAAGAAATATTTAAATATTTATTTAAAAGGAAGTTGGAAAGAGAAAGGACCAATATTTGGCATAGATAACGCATAAATAACTGATTAGATAATGAATGTGATGAAGTAATCTACTACTCTGCAACTGCATAAGAAAATGCATAGAAAACAAGAAATTGAAACTAACATGAGCTAGTTACGCATACCAAAAATTTCTATGTAATTAATCAGGAATAAAACAGAATAACTGTTTAAACAAAGCTGGAAGTTCATGTTAAAGACTGACCACTGAAGGATTAAGAAATACAGCAATTCTAGGTGATTGGTTTATTAGTAAAAATGTTTTGAATTCGATAAAAGAAAAATTAATTGACAATGATATGGAAGAAGATATAATCCAGAATATCAAATTGTGTGTTTAGGATAATATAAGCTGCTTAAGGGTTTCTACAAATACAGAGGTAAGGAATTACAAAACCCATTTTCAGAAATGTGGATATAAAGTGTATATGTAAGACTTACAACTTCATTATAGACACATTCGCATGGACCTGAACCTTATTTGTTTCCCAAAGACTACCTCATCTATGGAATAAACTTCCTATCTTCGTAAAACAAAGCCTGTCCCTCACTCTCTTCAAAAAGAATTTGGATAAATGGATAAGGAACCATAAATTCACTGCTGGGGTATTACCCATGTCCCTTATGGATAGAGACAGTCTGTGAAATCACTCAGGGCTCCAACACCTAAAGACCCACTACCCTGATACTACCACATCCCATATCTGGGGAATTAAGATATAATATTAGCATATCTTAGCTATTATTGGCTAGGCTTGTTAAAAGCTCTTGTGCTATTAGCCTAGCAATCACATATGAACCTATGATTGAATCAAACCCTGCACTACAGGAAGCAGTTCATTAACAGCTCATCATCCTACTCATCTGACCTAAGTACCAGACAACAGATATAGCCCAGCAGAGTGCATTTCACATGTGTGTCCTCAGAAAATGTATTCACAGTTAAAATATTAACATTAAACTCATAGCCTTCATGCTGTCTAATTTATTCACAGCCAAAATGTCAGACTAATATCCAACTTCATCAGAACAAGTTAAAAACATATTACAAACTATACAATAGAAGGAGGAAGCTACTAAATGATAGAGCAAAATCCGAAAAAGGGAAGGCATCACTGATCAGTATTAGCAAAAAACTACGGGCACTCATAAAATTGTCTAAGGCCAGCTTCAAGAGAAAAATTGCACAGGACACTAAGGATAATCACAAGGCTTTCTTTAGTTATGTTAAGAACCTGGGTGGTAATTCCCAGATATGCTCAGAATTAGTCCAAAATGACAAAAAATACACTGAACCCACAGACATTGCCAACATCCTAGCTGACAGGTTCAGCGCAAACCTCCCCACACCAAAAGGGCAAATATCTATCCCAGCAGAGTGCTGCCCCTGACATCTCAGATGCTCAGGTAAGAGCCCTCTCCAAAGCAAAAAACACAGCATCAATGGGACCAGATGGTGTCCCGGGCTGCGTCCTACATGAACTCCAAGAAGAGCTAAACCCAAACATAAAACTACTGTTCAATTTCAGCCTTACTACAGGATATGTGCCCAAAGAGTGGCGTACAGCAACAGTGGTCCCTCTCCATAAAGGTGGTGCCTCAATGGATCCTGGAAACTATCGCCCCATAAGCCTGACTAGCTTGGTCTGCAAAGCCATGGAAAGGATCATCATGGACCTCATAAATAAAGATATTGGGGACCTACAGACACTGGCTCCTACCCAGTTCGGCTTTGTTAAGGGCGGATCCTGCCTCTTAAACCTGGTTGATTTCTTTGAAACAATCACCAAGGCCATTGACGAGGGGAAGGTGGTCCACACAGCCTACCTGGACCTCGCAAAAGCCTTCGATACAATACCCCACTCAGACATTATAGATAAGCACACCAGCTTAAATATAAACCCCTATGTCACTAGATGGATTGCAAACTGGCTCAAGGACAGAACCCACATGGTTAGAATTGCTGGAGCCATGTCAGACTCCAAACCAGTTACAAGTGGTGTCCCACAAGGCTCAGTCCTGGGACCTCTCTTGTTCGGTATATATTTCTCAGAGGTACAGGCCAACACGGAAGGACTGTGGCTGACCAAGTTCACAGATGACTGCAAACTGGGTGCCATAATCGACTCTCCAGCCGACACAAGCATCCTCCAAAAGGGCCTCATAGAAACAGACAACTGGTGCCAGAGCCATGGCCTCAAGCTAAATGCCAAAAGTGTATAGTCATCCCTTTGGCAAAACAAAGTGCCCACAAATTACCACATAGGTGGTAATCCATTAAGTACAGAAGAAGTAATTAGGGACCTGGGTACCCAAGTTGATAGCAATCTCTCATTTGACAACCACGTGGCCAAAGTGGTTAGAAAAACATTTTATATAGCCCACCTAATCATGAAGGGATTCACATCAAGATCAGGGGAGGTCATCGTGCTTCTTTACTCATCCCTCATCAGGCCCATAATTGAGTACAATGCCCCTTTTGGGATGTACCTTACCAGACACCTGCAGTAACTGGAAAGACCCCAAAAGTACCTCACCAAGAGGATCAAAGGGCTCAAACAGATGCCATATGCTGCCCGGTTAAAGAAACTCCAGCTCTAAGTGGCATGCTGCCTGTTCAGAGGCGATCTGTGCCTGACGTATAAAGCCATGTCCAACCCGGAATTAATGGACATGCTGCACCTCAGAAAATCCAAATCCCATCGAGCTACGCGCTCGAGAGACTTGAACCTCAGCACTGAAATAAATAGGACATGCTGGAGGGACAGATTCATAACCCAGAGGCTCCCTTCACTCTGCAATAAAATCCCAGTCCAGGTTAGGCAGAGTCTCTCATTGACTCTCTTCAAGAGGAATCTTGATGAGTGGATGGGAGATCGTAGGTTTACCCCGGGTATCACTTCTGTGTCACTGTTAGACAGAGGCACAATATACTAACCTTGAAAAAGGGCATAGCAAAATAAATTTAAAATGGGTGGCGAAAGCCAAACACATTCTGGCTAGGCTTATAAATGCCCTAGGGCAGATAGCCTAGTATGAACCTATGAACAGCAGTCTTAAATACAATAAAAAGGTAACATGACTTGATTACTCTGTTCTCCATTA
Organism: Protopterus annectens; assembly: GCF_019279795.1. Lineage (NCBI taxonomy): Eukaryota > Metazoa > Chordata > Ceratodontiformes > Protopteridae > Protopterus > Protopterus annectens. The sequence continues at coordinate 450,896,266 of NC_056741.1, read as the reverse complement.
ACCCTTGAAATACCATTATGTAACAATTTACATTCCATCATATCCAAAATAAAAATAACATGTCACAAATTAAAAGACATCTCTTAAAAAACAAACTGCCCTAAAAAACACTATTGCATTATTGTAAACTGTCATGTTTATAGAAACAAAAATTGATTCCTTTAACCTATGATGTTTATAAAGTTAATTCAGCTTTTAGTTTTAATACACTCTTTATAGAAATGGTTTTGTTGAGGCCAAGGAGTTCAGAAGCATTACATTTTAGCTGGCATTTTAGGTCTTTATATTCCAAATATAGCCCCCCCCCTTCGGCTAAGATTGACTTTATCTATGGCAGTGCATTTAAAACTATGGGATGGGTTATTTTCTATATGTTTCACTAATGCATTTCTGTTATCCTCTTTTAGTATATCATATTGGTGTTGATAAATTCTAGTTCTAAATTTATTTTTAATTTTTCCAATATAAAAACACTCACATGTCTGGCACTTAGCAAGGTATACTAATCCAGTGCTCTGACAATTATGCCTACATCCCAGTGTTATAACACCCCATCTTGGTATCACCACCTCAGTTCGTTCCATAACAAATTTACACTGGTTAGACTGCCCACATTTGGTCATGCGCCCACCTATTAATGCCTTAAATGGTTTCTCAATAATAGATTTAAAACACGTCTTTTTTATAAACTACTATCGGGTTTTGACTCACTCTACTCATATATTCCTCATCCACTCTGAAGATATTCCAGTTGTGGTCTATTATGTTCTTAATCCCCTGAAAGTGTAAATTATATGGCAAGACTAGGGCTTTTTGAAAGTTACTGATGTTGCTAGCAGTGTATGTATCCCCTGCCACACGTCATCTTATCCGTGTCTAATAAAGGTACGAAATGACATTCTTTTCTCTTCCAACTTTTTCAAATATATTGTCTAAAAATTTGCTGGGTATCTTCTGTTGCATAACATTCCTTTCAATATTAGCCCCTGTTAGTAAAAAACATTATCAAAACTCACCATACAAGCCCGTCTCACCATTTGGCCTTTAACTAGTGACCTTTTTTGTTGTATCATATGGTGACTGTCGAAATGAAGTTATAGTTTTAGTCTATGTTTGTGCTTACTTATTCACAGCCAGATGATAAACTCACTATCAACAGCCAACAAAGCAAAGAAACCAAGGATCACACCCAAAGATAAAGACCATGGCTTATACAATGCTTCTGTTTATTACAACTGATTCCTTCTTTTACACCTAATTACTCCAGGATGCAGGGAACCAAGTATTTACACAGACACACACACACACACACACACACACACACACACACACACACACACACACACACACACGCACACACACAAACGCACACAGGTTCATAGGTTCATACTAGGCTATCTGCCCGAGGGCATTTATAAGCCTAGCCCACAGTTTTGTGGCTTACGCCACCCCTTTAGTTTGGAGAAACTATACCCATTATTTTGCTGTGCCTCTGTCGAGCAGTGACACTGAGGTAACCCCTGGGGTGTATCTGCGATCTCCCATCCATTGGTCAAGATTCCTCTTGAACAAGGCCAGCGAGGTGCTCTGCCTCACATAAACCGGGATTTTGTTCCACAGCATAGGGAGTCTTTGGGTGATGAATCTATCCCTCCAGCACGTCCTATTAATAACCGTGTCGAGGTTTAAGTCTCCGCCCTTGTGGCTCTGAGGGATCTAGATTTTTTGAGATGAAGCATGTTCATCAAATCTGGGTTTGACATGGCCTTGTATGTCAGGCATAGGTCACCTCTGAGCAAGCGGTAAGCAACTGAATATAACTGGAGTTCTTTCAGTCGGGCAGCATAAGACAGATTTTTGAGACCATTTATCCTTTTGGTGAGGAACTTTGTGGCCTCTCCAGCTGCTGCAAGTGTCGGGTCAGATACATTCGAATGGGGCATTGTACTCGATCATTGGTCTGATGAGTGATGAGTATAGGGAGACTATGACTTCCCTTGATCTAGATGTGAATCCCTTCATGATAAGGTGGGCAATGTAGAAGGTCTTCCTAACTACTTTAGCAATATGAGTGTCGAATGAAAGGCTACTGTCAACCTGGGTTCCCAGGTCCCTAATAACTTCTTCTGTGTTCAGGGATTGCCACCTATATGGTAGCTAGGGTAACCTTATTTTTCCCGAAGGGTATGACTATGCATTTCTTGGCATTTAACTTTAGGCCATGGCTCTGGCACCAGTTATCCGTTTCTGTGAGACCCTTCTGAAGGATATCTGTGTCGGATGTGTTTTCAACTACGGCCCAGTTTGCAGTCATCTGCAAACTTTGTCAGCCATAACCCTCCTGTGTTTGCTTGTACTTCAGAAAAGTAGATGCCAAACAAGAGTGGGCCCAGGACTGAGCCCTATGGGACACCACTTGTGACAGGCTTTGAGTCTGACATGGCGCCAGCAACTCTGACCCTGTGGATTCTGTCACTCAGCCAGTTTGCAACCCATCTTGTAATGTATGGGTTTACATTTAAGTTGATGAGTTTTTCAATGATACCCGAGTGAGGTATTGTATCAAAAGCCTTCGCCAGGTCTAGGTAGGCTGTATGGACTGCCTTTCCTCATCAATGGCCTTGGTGACTGTTTCGAAAAAGTCAACCAAGTTTAGAAGGCATAATCTGCCTTTGACAAAGCCAAACTGGGTTGGATCCAAAGTCTGCAAGTTCCCTATGTCTTTATTTATGAGATCCATTATGATCCTCTCCATGGCTTTGCAGATAAGGCTTGTCAAGCTAATGGGACGGTAATTTCCAGGGTCGGTGGAGGCACCGCCTTTGTGGAGTGGGACCACAGTCACTGTGCGCCACTCCTGGCACGTATCCGGAGGTGAGACTAAGATTAAACAGCTGTCCTAACTGTGGGTTTAATTCCTCGTTGAGTTCATGGAGCACACAGCCGGGGACACCATCAGGTCCCATGGATGCTGTGTTCTTTGCCTTGGAGAGAGCAATTCTCACCTGGGCGTTAGAGATGTTTGGGGCTACAATCATTTGGTATAGATATCTCTCCTTTAGGGGGGGGGAGAAGTTTGCACTGAACCTTTCAGCCAGTATGTTGGCAATGTCTGTAGGATCAGTAATCTTCACATCATTTTGAACTAATTCTGAGCATATCTGGGAGTTTCCTCCTAGGTTTCTGACATAGCTAAAGAATGCCTTATGGTTGTCTTTAGAGTACTTAGCTATTTTTTCTCAAAATTAGCTTTGGATGATTTTATGAGAGCTCTTAGCTTTTTACTTATAGTGATCAGCGGTGTCTTACCTTTTAAGGATTTTGCTCTATCTTGTAGTAGCTTTCTCCTTTTGTTGTAGAGTTTGTTTATGGCTGTGGTCCACCAGACTGGACGCTTGCCTTTGGTACAAAGAGTCTTTGTTTTGCTTGGGATTGCCTGATCCATGCAGCCCTGCAGGTGCTGGTAGAAGGCATTTGTAAGTGATTCAGCGGTTTGAGTAATGTTAACCGCCGGCTCAGGGGCCTTAAAGGAGACCACACTAGTCTTTAGAAGTGTGAAGTCGGCTTTCGAGAAGTTCTTTACTGTGGTCTTTTTATTTCGGGTGGGGCTGGATGAGGACCTCCAGCGAGATTAGTTTGTGATCAGATCTCACCAGTGAGGGGTATACTTCGGCGTTGAACATTGTGCTCCCATGTTCGTGATGATGAGATCAAGTATGTTTTCTCCTCTTGTGGGGATGGTGACTAGTTGTTCCATGGCATTTGAGTTTATGAATTCCAGGAACTTTTGGGCTAGAGTGTTTGGGCTTGAGTAGTGTTCCCAGTCTATAGTAGGGTAGTTGAAGTCACCTAGTATGATGGTGTTCGGAGATACATTTATCCCCTCCAGTGTTTTCAGGAAGGCCATATGAGGTTCCTGAGTTTGCGAGGGTGGCCTGTAACATGCTACAAATTGCAGAGCAGTCTTGCCTATAGTTAATTGCACCTGGATGGTTTCCAATGCATCGTGCGATGCCACCAATCTTGAGGTGTGGGTGTCCTTGATGAATATGGATACCCCTCCTCCTTTCTTGGTATTGTCCAGGTTTTGGGGCCGGAACGCATGATATGAGGTAAAACCTGATAGTGCTGTGGTGCTCTCAGGAGCCTTGAACCAGGTTTCTGTCACAGCACAGACATCGATGTTCTCCATACTGAGAAGGGCCTCGAGTGCATGCATCTTGAGGTTGAGACTTCTGGCATTGAGCAGCATTACCCTTAGTTTTTTTCTTTGTTTTGTTCTAGGGTGGTAGGTTTAGAATTTGAGCCTTGCCTAAAAGGCACTATGGGGTGGCAAGAGCCTTTGCCAAAATCCGGAATCCCAGGGGTGACAAGTGCAAGCCGTCCCTTGCGAAGCAGCATGGCTTGTCCAGCATGTCATCCCAGGCAGACAGACATTGGATCCCCTTTGAATGACACCAGAGTTTAAGCCAATTGTTAAAGCTGATCATCTTATCTCTGTATTGTGGCATCATTCTTGGTGAAGGTAGGATACTACTCAAGGTCAGGGTCATACCTGCTTGGGCTACATAATCAGAGAGCTCCTCTATGTCTCTTTTCATGTAGTCCAAGGAGGTACGTCTCAGGTCGTTAACACCAGCGTGGACAATGATTGAGTCGTACTTGTACCTGCTGTTGAGAGACCTGAGTGCATGCGTTATGTGGCGGATTCTAGCACCCGACAGACAGCTTACTGTGACCTTCTCCTTACTCAGTCTGGTGAGCGGGACGTCAGTGTGTCTGACTATGGAGTCACCAATGACTAGTGTGTCTGGCATTGTGTTTGGCCTTAAGGGCTGTGACTGCTTGACACTCTGACTGTGTGGTCTATGTGTTGCAGGTGTTGTTTTCTGAGGTGGTAGTTGTTTGGGTGTCTGCTTTGGTGGCCTCTGCTGTTTTGGTAGATTTTTGATCAGAACAGCCACTTGTATGACTGTACACCTCAGCCATCTGTTTGTGATGAAATGAATGAATAAATGCACAAACAATGGCCTAGAAATGTATCACCAATCAATGCTGTCAGAACAATACAGTGTAACCCACTGTAACTCCCTCAACTTGTAAGCTCAAGAGCTAAAGACTTGTTGTGTCTTTTGGCTTTTCCCGGTTAGGGGTCGCTACAGCGGAACTCCGGTCCGCTAATGATTGGCAGTTGATTTTTACATGCCGAGTTGCCAGCCCTGATGCACAACCTTCAACAAAGGTATGCCCATTCACGCATGTCTCCATGCAGAAGACGCTCTAGCTGAGAGTCGAACCGGACAGTGTCTTACTGTGAGGTGACAACGCTACCGCAGCACCACCACCACGGATCAAAGACACAAAAATCAGGAAAATATTTTAAATATTTCACTTGTATACTTAGGAAGTTGCTAGAATAACAAGCTTTGCATTATCAGGCATATTCTGAAGGATATGAAGTCTGAAATTCACATGCCTATCATTTCATGACTGCGGTCCACAACAGTTTGCCAGAAAGTCACATATTTTACAAGCAACAGACCAAAACACCTGTCAGCTTCTCTACTCAAGAATTCTGGACAAAGCAAAACTAATGAGGAAGGGACAACAATCCCAAAACCGAGAGTTTTTAAATATGATTTTCTTTCATTTGTCAACCACGTAAATCCATTGGACAAAGTGTTTCTTTTCAGGGTGACCTAGTTGCATTGTCTGAGTGACTTGTTCAAAGTTACACAGTAGGCAAATGAAGATGGAAGGATTCAATCTCTGTACTTTTGACTGTAGGAAGTAGTTCATTAATAGCTCAAAGTTAACAGAACATCAGGTGTTGAGTGGACATGCATTTTTTGAACAATAAGAACCACGAAACTCCAATGATTGGCATTATTGCCTGATCATAATTGCCAATGGTTTACCAGAAAAAAGAAGTCAGTGAAGGTCTGGCAGTTGATGAAGAGAATTAAGGCTCCAAACTGTTAATGAATTATGTCTTATAGTTTTTACCTTATTTGCCTACTGTGTGACTCTCATAATGTCACTTAACCAGCCAGTGTTCCTTCATTGCCCCTGAACAGTGGGTTTACCTGGTTAAAAAAGGATACGACATAATGTAAATGCATTTTTGGAATATTAAGTGCTATAAACTGTTGGGAGTGGGGGGTTGGCATAATGGCCAAGATGATTACCCCACACACAAGAAGTACAGGGTTTGAGTCTCACCAAGTGTCAGGGTTTAAACTATTATATTTCAACAAGTCTTCAAAAGCTGTGGGATAAAACTATACTACCTCTAAATGTCAGTGTGATAGACCAGTAAAACATGTCTCCCATATTGTTTCACAGCAGATTGTGATCAAGTTGTGCCCTGATGTGACTGAATACACTGTAAACAATACCACTGAATGCACAACAGTGTCCTTCATTTTCTTTTAGTAACCTAAACCTTTGATGGAACCAAGAAATGTCCATACTCAGCAAGCCCAAATTTGGAGGTATTTGGATTATGAAGGACACCAACATAAGTTCTTGCAAATATTCTCAGGCTTCAGTGGTTATTTCCTGATGCAGGAGCTGAATGCAGTTCGACATGAAGTAATCTGTGTTACATTTTTTCAATTCACTAGAGATATATTCATATCACATACGATGCATTTCTGGGGTGTTTCTGGCTTTGCTTTAAAAAATCAAAAAAAAATAAAAAAAATAACTACTAAAATAATCCCCATTTGTAAATATATTTTCTGGTGGTTTGTCTGTGTTTATCACACTAATCTGGAATTTTCCAGTGTTGGAATTTGTTTTTTTTTTTTGTTTTTTACTGTTTTTTTCATATATTTTTTTTTCATGTATTTTGCAGCATGTCACAAAACAATCTTCCTTAACAACATCTGATACATAGATTAATTAGAAAATTAATGACTTTGCCTTGCAAGGGTAACTAAGTGGATACATTTTCTCCAGCACAACTGAGGGACCAGTGGCACTCAGAGACCGCAAGAAGAATAACTCAAGAAAACCGAACACCAGTGCAGGATGATCATGAGAAACCTCTGATCAATAGCTTGATCCCAGGACAGCTGCCCCTTTGCCTCACTCTAGTTATGGATCTAGTTATAACAATGAAAATGAGCCTGTCCCTTGTGAAATTTGGCCTGCTGGCTTGATTATATAATAACTGATTGTCATAGTGCATTCTTGAGCAACTGTGCTGAAACATTTCTATTTCTTTTCTTTTTAATCTGTCTGTACCTCCCATCATAAATACACTTGATAATTTCTTTCCATTTCTTTCTAGAGCAAGTCTGTCTGGTCTTCATTTTTGTAAACAAACTGCTATAATCATACACACTTTACCCATTTTGGCCCCACCTTCTAGTCGCAGGTTCATTTCTGTTTGTTCCATAGAAATTTAAGTTCTACTCATCTCAGAATGTGTACCAGGAACTTGTTTGAAATACCAATACCCCCTTCCAATTTCCTACCTTCCACATAAATACAAATGACTCCAGTTATTAGTTATTTTGAATATTTTTACCCTGCCTGATGTGGTCTTGCTTTATCTTGCTTCACTGCTATGTAACATTTAGATTGTTATACCAAATAAATTCTGATAGACACAGGCTGATGTGTTGTCAGCTAGAAGATGTTACCAATGCAGATACAAAGTACAGAAAAACTAAAATATATTAAATTACATCCTTATAGTTTTAATTTTCTTACAGAGGTGTGTCATGAATCTGGGCATCCCTACTTTTCCCTGTCTTTTTATTATGCACATAACTCATGTTCTGATTGTATATTCTGTTTCTAAATGTTAAAAATTGCAGTTCAGCAACACACAGATACAACAGTGCTAACATTTCTTTTTTCTTACTAGTATAACTGTATGAAAATGAAAAGTAATAACTCTCAGATGACCTACACAGTGATAAATGTGAAATAATTTAATGACTTATCATTTATGAAAATTAATACCATATGGCCGCAGTGGTGCAGCAGTTAGCATTTTTGCCTCACACCAACAGGCTCTCCGGTTCGATCTTCGGCTGGGGTGTCTTCTGTGCGGAGTCTGCATCATGCCCTCCCTGTGGTCATGTGGGTTTCCTCTGGGTGCTCCGATTTCCTCCCACATCCCCAAAAACATACTACAAATGGATTGGACATGCTAAAATTGGCCCTAGGCATGAGTGCGTGTGTGTGCCTTCTGTGGAAGGTTGGGCGTCGGGCTGGCAACTTGACACCATAAAACTCCACTGCCAATCATGAGTGGACAAGGTGATCCACTGTGGTGACCCCTAACCAGGAAAAGCCAAAAGAGAGAGAGAGAATACCATATGCAAAGATAAAAAGATTACAAGTTAATATACACAGTGTTAGCTCTGCTTATAAGGTGGTGATTATGGGGCTGCATAAAAAGGGTTACTGCATCTGAATTCATACAAGAATTAAAGATGGTTGCATATCAAAGTAAGAAAAATGGCCAGCATAACTGGAATGTATTGTACTGAACAAGTACAGACTACTTCAAATGTTCATAATCCTGCAAACAAATAAATAAGTCTAAGATCACATCATGTCTTTAATGAATGAACCAACATAAAACAATTCAAAATGAAATATTCAAATAATATTTCATTGTATATAAGCTCTTTGGAATTGTAGATTTTTTTCTTTTATACAAGCTTTAGTAACAGCAGAGGTACAGAAATCTAGATTGCAGAAGTATGAAGAGATAATATCACTTTGAACATCAAATAAGGGATCTGTTTTGGCCTAAGGCGCTGCTCATTTTTTCAGTAATATCAGAAGCTTTTTGATGCACTCCTGACTGGAGGCCTGACAGCTTGTTGAGACAGTTGCTTTCTTTATTTGTATGTGTTTTCAAACAGGTTTCTCTATGAAACGCCAGTAATGTAAAACCTGCTGCCACTAAGACCCAATGAATGCAAATGAAAACTGGCACAGCAAAACATATTATACTCCTATACAAACACCTGACCATTCGCATACACCATTTACCTTCCCTGGAACATAGTAGTCTTGTACAGACCTCTCTTCCAGCACTGTTCTCTAAGCCCCCACCATAAACCAGTCCCTAAAACTCAACAACATGCCCATAACAAAGCAAACTGTGCAACCAAGTCACTCAGTGTTTGTTCGGTATCTCTGTGAAATGTTATGATGCACATATGAAGTAAAGTCATTCTCACAGCTTCATTCACTACCATGTGAATTAAATACTTCAGTAGCAGTACTCCTTCCCATTATAAAGGAAAGATAAATAATAAAGAATTACTTTTCTAAGTTTTTATGTCTTTTTTGAAACATATAACACATTTAACTGGTGATGTGTTTCAAATGGAATAATAAAAACTAAGCACATAGCACTAAGGTAAAGGTAACAGCATAGCTGTATGCATGCAATAACGAATTTTTATGCACTCTTTGGTGGACCTCAGTGGAGATCAAAGTGGTTGCAGTACGGTAGCATCGAGCTGAGATACAAACAGATATAAACAAGCTAAAGCATTGGCATGATTTCTGGACAAATGCCCCATGCCAGATGCTGGCTGAAGAAGAGAACAGTACATAGGGTAAAAAAATGGACCGTGCAATATCTTCACGAATCCTGGAAACAAAACAAAATAAAAAAAAACATCAGCCTAAAATGGTGCATAAGTCTAAAAGGCTACTTATAATTCTCACAAATGGATATTCTGTTTATCATAGCAAGATAATGCTTTGGATTATTTTTGTATTTATATTATAAGCTGCCTTTCTTGATATCGCCTGGTAGAGTTTAATAATTTAGGAACTGAATGATAAAAGTGGCCAAATTACTTAACAGCTAAAGTAGAACAACCTTTGTATACCACAACAAATATATTACCAGATAGTTCATATTCCAGCCTTGCCATTTGTGATAACTAATATTCTTACAGAAATATAAACAAAATAGGAGATATTTTTGAATTTGATCATTTAGAATTTTATGATATGCCTTGCAACTGGCAGTATGAGTGAAGTATTTTCACACTTTGAAACTGTCCTGTGAACCAACATCTTATTGATAGTTTTTCTAAAGAACGCAAAATAACTTAATTCATGCTTTTCTGGCTCAAGTATTAAAAGCAGCATCCCTTTTTCCAGTTTCCTGTTTAGCATTACAGGATTTCCCGCATTTGTAAAAATGTCTAAGTAGTGTAAATCTGGTCTGATCACCAGTGATTTAAAATAACTATTTAGTGTATCACTTTCTAAGTTTAACTTATCACACAAAAATGGAACAAAATTAACAATTCCATTTTCAAACTGTCTTAATACAAGAATTAAAATCAAAATGAAACAACGTTGTTTTAATGGCAGTGCTAAGACAGATAATCTGTAATCGAAATATATATGAAACTTTGAAAGCTATCTCTCCCAGATAATAATTACATGTCCTTGTGTTTATATGTGTAAAATGGAAGTTTTATGGTCATCAGTTCGCCAAATAAGTAACAGCTGGCAGTATATGACTAACATAATTTTGGACCTGCAGTAATGCTGCAAACATGTCTTAGACATATAAGTGGATATACAGATGTGGATAAATAAATCCAAATGTCTGCATTAGAATATTCTTACAGATGACTATGAGGCAAAAGATGTGTTTTAGAGGCACAGAAGAATCACTAATGTGGTCCACCAGAGCTCATTCTTAGGTTACTGGTGCTTTGCTTTAGTGCTGATTTTCATTGTTTCTGTTTTTATACAGGACCTTTGGCAAGTAATACTAGCCCTCTTTGCAGGGCAACAAAAAGGGAGGAGAGGCTTCTTTCTATTCAAATGATGCAGACCAGTAGAATTATGGGAAAAAGTGTAGCACAAGGAAAACTACAGAGCAATATGAAATATGCTTCCTAGCAATAGAAGCAAACATATAAATGTGTTAATTTTACAGTTCTATTTTTATCTCAAAGTAGCTTACCTAAGCAATGCTTAACACTAGCAGTGATGTGGCTGACTTTAGGGCAGTTGCTAGTATACATGCCTCCACCCACACACAGGCTAACAATTACATGCATCAGGGTTTATAGTGGATAAATACTTTTTGGTGGGGCGGTGCTGTTGTGGGCACTCTTCTGTTACTTAAAATGTTGGACAAAGATCTGAAAACCTATGAAGGATGGTAATGGTGATTTCTCTGGCTTACAGACAATATGCTATTACAGCTGATACAAAAGTCAGATGTTAAAAAACATCCTGGTACCCATTAGAAAACTGAAAAGTACTGAAGCACCTTCACTCATCTTCCCCAGTAGGCGAATGTTAAGAAATTCCAGAGAGAATAACAAATGCAAAAATATCAGCATCCTGACATACACTTTGGATTATCACAATATCAAAAATGTTATTAAAGAAAACTAGGCCATTGTCACAGGAAACCCTGACTAATATCTTAGGTGAAGGCCCATCCTTTGTTTACAGGAAGTCCAAGAACATACATTTTGTTGAATTTAAACCTAGACTATATAAGAGAAACACTAAAAGATGTAAAGCTAATTGAACATTTTGTATATTTATACAGCAAGGTAATAGTTTTTAATGCCCTTATTTAAAGAAAATCATTAAGACCAGTGCAGGGTGTGACTGTAACACCACAAAAGTAATTTACAGGGCACATGCAATGAATGTGATGCATTTTATGTGCAAGACTGTAAATAAACTTAGATTTCATGTAATCTGGCAGAAATCTGCTCTGGATGTAAAAATAATGCACCAGCAAATACCTTGCACAAAAGACATACAGGTTTCAAGTTCCAGATACTGGATCGCATAGACATGGGTGATTTTGAAGGAGACATCCTGAATATGTTAGAAAAATGGGAACTCATGTGGCAATTAAAGCTGAACTCTTTCAGGAAGCCTAAGCTAAACTACTACTGTTCACTTAAAAGTGTAGTGGAACTTAAAAAATTGCCACATTGTTTAAATGACTAATTTTATTTTATTTTATTCTTAAAGTGGGTTTTAAATACCATGGTAAATAATTTTTAATAGAAGTGTATATTTTGTTTCTATCATACATTTTATTTTTCTTATTCTTTGTTCCACTTTATTTGAAATGATGTTTAATAACAATATTATCTAATTTTGCAATAATATTTTTTGTAGATAGTGTTTTTAGGGTTCTTGTACACAGACCTGAAGAAGTCTAGAAAGTTGAAAGCAATCTTTGTTAACAATAGGTTATAGAAATAGAATATGGATTGCACTATGGATTATTTGCATGCAAAATGTATATGTATATGTTTATATATATATTTTAGATTGCCAAATGGTCTAAAGTTTTTATATATTTCCAACCATGTAGTATATTGTTTTGGATAAAATCACAGACTTAATAATCTGGTTAATAAGAGGTACCATATAATTATTAATTTTATTTAAAGTACATAAGGGTTATATTATTATAACAGCTAGTAAGTAGGGCAGGACCAGCTTGAATGTCACACTGATGGGGGAAGGGATGTGAATTTGTTAACATGTATACAATACATTGTGTTTTAGAGTACAATAAACCATTCCGTTACCTGATAAAAACTATATATATAGTTAGAAAGTTTGTGATGAAACTATTCTTCTGTTCTTTTTGTTTTACTTGAATCACTTGTCTGTGTGCTTAATAAAGGAATTTTGACTGGAAACAGACTGTCTACACTGCTTGGATTATTTCTGAATACTTAGTGATTCTGCATAACATTTCAAATTATATTTTTTATTATTTTTTTTACTTTATCAGTGAATAATGAGGTAAATTTAAATTTGTTTGAATATTTGTTAATGAATTTTTCAGACAAACCAATGGCGTAGCTGTGGGAGCAGCTTGTGCTCCCATATATGCCAATTTGGTTATGCTGGAGTGGGAAGAGACCAAAGTATTCGAAAGTAAGTATATGTGTTACATCAAATATTATTCCAGATACCTGGATGACATCTATCTGATTTGGGATGGAGGTGATTCTACGTTGGAACAATTTATGGAACATATCAATAGAAGTAGTAGTTTTCTGAAATTTACTTCATCCAAGAGCAATTTAGGTTTGGCCTACCTAGATACGTTAGTTACTAGAACCAATAATCAGTTTTGTTCTAGGATATATAGGAAAAATACATTTTCAAATAACTACTTAGAATATTCTAGTAACCATCCAAAAAGATGTTTCATGAATATTTATAAAGGACAGCTTATTCGAGTTGTTAGGATGACATCAGTATACACCGATATGCTGGATGAAGTTGCATACATTACCTCATTGTTCGCTGATAGGGGATATGACGTTAAGGCTATGTCCAATGTTAGGAAATATGTTATAAAAGAGTGGGGGAAGAAGTTTAAACCTCTATTAGGGGAAAAATACAATATTGGTACAGAGAAGGAGATACAGAACCAAGTCATTAAAAAGACAAGTGATATATGTTTTGATAGGGCATGTATCCTGGAATACGGAATACACATTGGCAAAGTTAAGAAAATTTTGACTGATAATTGGCGTATTATAGCAGCAGACCAGGATATTGCCCCTATTTTGGGGTACAGCCCTAGGTTTGTTAACAAAGTAGGTACCAATTTAAAAGTTATTTTAGAGAGGGGATATTTTACTAGGATGCCTACAGTTAAGAGCACCACTAAATGTGGGGCTTGTAAACAATGTTGCACTATATACCAGGGGGATAGTGTTATTCTGGATAATTATAATCGTACCCATGTAAAATTCAGTGGAGGAAATTGTTCAACTAAAATGGTCATATATCTTGCATTGTGTAAAACCTGTGCTGGGTTTTACATAGGCAAAACTCAAAGAAGTTTTAATAAATGAATATATTCACACTTGTACAGTATCAAAAGGAAGGATGATAAAAACGTGTTGTATAGACATATCAAAGAGAATGGGGATAGTCACTACTTTCAGTTTGGTATTATTGATATTGTACATGTTAACCAAAGAGGGGGTGATTTTTAAGGATTATTACTATATAAGGAATTGTGGTGGCAATTATACACTGATGCCGCTGCCCCACCAGGTTTAAATGATACTATATCTATTAAACCATTACTGGCTATTAAATGATATTGTACAATTTATTATTATATGTACATATTTTTATATATATATTTTATATATATATTTTTTGTCAATTGGTGTTTATTTTTATTATTTGATGTAGTGATAGACATATATATTTTCTTTTTAGATATAAGGTTAGATGTTTAGTGTAGTGTTTGAAAGGTTTTTAGGTTACACGTTAGGATTAATGATTTGTTTTTATGTTTCACGTGTTTATACATTTTTGTATATACATCTTTAAATTAATGGGACCCAGTTTGAAAAGAGATGGTGCCAAAAATGCTATTTAATGATTGGATGCACTCGTGTTAGTGTTCTGATGAAGCTTGTGATTTTTACAAGTGAAAGCGCTCAACAGTTTGGATTTAATAAATGGTTTTATAATTTCATCCATTGGCTCCATTCTTTGCCATTCATCGCTTTTCTGTGCTGGTTGAACTCAAGGATTCGATTGCTGCTGGGATTATACACAGAAGTCACATTCAGATTCCCAAGACACAGGAGGGTTTTTTTTGGTGTACAGTGGATTTGTTTATAGTTCTTGGTTGACACATTGTTCACCTTTGAAAGGTTGAAAATCAACCTACCGAACGGCCCTTTGTATGAACCAGAATGATGAAAATCGTCAGTCCGATCTGCACCGAAGTTTGAAAATCAGCAAATCGAAAACCAGATTCGCTGAATTTCGAACTTCAATTCAAAGACATAGCGTAATACAGGGGGGCTGTACCCCCCATGTGGTGGGCTGCACCCCCACACCCCCCTTCTTTATTATTCTAACTCTGTGGTCCGACTACAGTGGGGAAAGGGTCCACCTCCCGATCCCCACTATAGTGCACCTCACAACAAAAATGCCGAATCTGCAATGAGCGAATGTTACTGTGCATTCACTCATTGCACATTCGATGCATTCTGTTTTCGGCCTTCCGAAAACTTGAAAAAGTCCTTTCAGACTTTTGTATTTCACACATGTGCATTACGCACATGTAAAGGTAAACCAAAATAACTAATGTTTTGACATTTAATACATAATAGAAAAACATGGCAAGGAAATGTCTGAATAAATGTTTTTAGATGACTGTGTTTACCAAGTTCTCCCCAGTTTTGAGTGTTGGTTAATTTGTATATTGCGTGAAACTGATAAAACTATTTCAGTTTCTTAAAAAGAAAACAGGATTTATGTATAGAATAGTATGGAATATTAAAATACTTGTTGATTTCCACTGTTTTAGGGAAAATAAAACCTTATGGTCCATTTGAAGGTGACACATTTTCAGGAGACAGTGACAAAAAGTGAATGGGTTCTTCCAGACAACTACTTGTGATTCAGTGATAGTGGCAATTTATTTTATGCTGCAAATGTCATAAAACAAAGTTATGTATTAGACAAACCAAACAAAACACAAAGGTTAGATTTTTTTAAATACTTGGTAGATGTGAGAAGTAGTAGTGGTGAAAACAAGGTTGTGCTGCATTCAGGTGCGTAAAGGAAGGGAGGAAGATTTGTTTTTTACTATTGTCACAGCTCCATCATTGCTAAGAAAGGTAGCTGAGACAACTTCTATCTTAATATTGGAAGCAAGATTATCCTTAAACTATTTAAATATTTTTCAATTAATTTATAACTTAAATATATAACACCATACTCTGTAGGAGGATTTTCTTAAGGGAAAGGCATAACAGCAATGTTCAGAGGGCAGTGAGAGAGAAAAGGAAAAATTAACAAATAGTAATTAACTATGTGACTTAACAAATAGTAATTAACTATGTGACTTTTACAGAACAGCACTCAGTAAAACACCAATATTATCATTCAAAGAATCCAAAAGAGAAAAAGTGATGCAGGGAAGGAAATGTTTAGTGAATTGTTGCTTGGGAAAGGAAGACAAGAGCATGAATACAGTAAGGTTAAATAATGCTAATGCAGATTTTATAGTGACACTTCCATTGGTATAGCTGCATAAAGCCTTATGACTCACACTAACCAAGTTGGATTCCTGGCACAG
Organism: Protopterus annectens; assembly: GCF_019279795.1. Classification (NCBI taxonomy): domain Eukaryota; kingdom Metazoa; phylum Chordata; order Ceratodontiformes; family Protopteridae; genus Protopterus; species Protopterus annectens. The sequence goes on along the minus strand of NC_056741.1, from coordinate 450,880,146 downwards.
ATGCCTACTGGAGTTGGTGTGGAGAAGGAGAGGAATGATGTGACTTTTGCCTCAGTTTATGAGGGTGGGTGTATGGAACAGTATACCAAGGTGCATGCTCCTGTAGCTGAATCTCCAGTGAAGTGTGGAGACCCCACAGTAGCACTGGCTTTATGAGGAGACCAGGCTGTCCTGAGAGGTTACATTATCCACAGAAGTAATAGGCAATTCCTCACTGATGCCCACTGCACAATGAACCCTGGCTACGTTTCTTGGTATGTACTACATGGTTAAGGAGATACAAGGAAAAATTTCCCTGATGGCTACTCTGTTGTATGGGGAACAAATGGGCCAGCTGACTATGACAGATTATGATGGGTGGCAAGCAGTGTGGGGGAAGGGCCATAAAAAAGATTTTAGAGTACTCAGGAAATCGAGAATGGACTAGTTTTGTTGTATGAATAATGGAATCAAGTAATAATGTTACATTATGGAGGATTTGGATGGGAGAATGTGAGGCAATATTTTACAATAAAAACAGGACAACGAGGAAGTTCTGTGAAAATTTAGAAAGTGAGGAATTACAGGATGGTGCTATGGCTTTTAGTCCCCGTATGCTGTTTTAATTTCTCTTTTAGAAAGTGTGAAGAGGTTGCATGATGTGTGACAAAGAATAGTGGCTTATTTGATTTGATTGTTAGGTTGTGCAGGGTCATCTGATATATCTTTTAGGTTACATATTACTTATATTTTGTTGTTATATGTTGGAAACTTGATGCATGCAATGTGTTTGTTTTCTATTCTGTTTATAATGTTTACAAATGTATCCAGTTTTTAGTGTCTGAAATATATGTCACTCAGCATGTACATTCATAAGGAGTATTATAACGGTCCAGTTTTTTTATTCTAGAGAAACCAGATATGCTACAGCATTCTGAATTTCATGTTTTGTCTAAATCAAAAGCTGCAAGGATTTCCTTTCTATGGTGATGGTAGACTGAAATTATACATCATAAAGGCAGACCCCGTGAAACAATGTGAAGGAAAGCAACTACCAGGAGAGAACTGCAAAGTATAGCTATGCAGTAAACAATGTAGTTTTTGTTCAACATGCAGGTGAGTGTAAAAGCTAAATTATACTCAAGTATAGTAAAATCCTTAGGACTTATCTAAAAAGGAACTGTTGTTTGTAGGCAGGAAGAGTAGAGAATGGTCAGACTTTTTACCTTCATCGTGATGACCTCATGAGCAGAGATACGTGGTAAACCAGAAGACAGGGTCCTACAAAATGAAAACTACACTGCCTTGGTCCAAAAAACAAAAACAGTAGACTGCAAAATAATAAGTTAATTTCTGCTTCTCTTATGCAGTATATATTTAAACAGTGTAACTCATAAACATACATACATTTATATATAATAATAAAATGAATGACTACAACCAAAAAAACTAATACTTTCAGAACAAACAAACAATGCAACTGGTAAGCACTTTCATTCCATCCCTGGAACTTCATCAGACCTAGTTGCACAATTAACGCATCCATTTATATACCAATTTGGCCATCATATGACTCAAATACTTTAGTGCATCAACCCTTTCCTTTATAGAACTATTTTAAAGTTTTCTCTATCATTCAGGCCTGGGTAAATGCAAGCATTTAATCTAACCTGCCAACGATACTCTTTTCAATCAAGTTCCTCTTCAGCATCAAACCTAAATGCATAATCATAAATTTGATCAATTACTGAAAACTTAAAAAATAACTTATTCTCTTCGTTAAAATGCTTTTGCTTCACATGCTTTGCTAAAGCATTACTTAAATCCATCTTATCAACGACTCGTAAGTGCTCATACACTCTCATAAAAAAAACTCTCTAATAGTTTTGCCAACAAAAAATGCACTACATAACTCACATAATGCAATATATACAACATATTTTGATTTACAATTGAATAGACTATATAATTTTATCTCATAATTTCTGGCTATAAGCCATATATTGTTACCTTCTCTCATATGCTGACACAATTTACAACTATTACATACTCATTCCTGTATTTTGATCATATGATGCAATTTGTCTAAAACCATTTTTCATAAAAAAATTATTTTAGGGTTTTTCCCTTTGTTGACACAAAAAAATGGGCTATCCCCTATTATATCTTTTAGCTCATGAAAATTAATCAGAAATTTCCAATTATTTTTATTATTGCCCTTATTTTCATTTCCTCCACTGAATTTTCTAGTAAGCATGCTGAATCAAAATCTTTCTTATTTTGTGTGGCCCTTATGGCTGCAACATTCTTCTTATACCCGACTTCAAGGGACCTTTCATTTTTTACTTCTAACATTGACTTATCTACCAAAGCCTTATGATAGCCTCTCTCATAAAACCTAATTTTTTAAATTTTTTACATTCCTTATTAAAAAATTCTCCAGCATCTGTTAATTTACTGACCCTTGTAAACTGTCCCTTTACTATATTTTTCTTTAAACTAAAATTGTGCATATTATACTTTGTACTTTTTTCTTGAAAATGTTCACTTTTAAAGCATTGGCAGATTTATAAACTCCATAATCTAAAAAATGAGTATTCTCTTTATCATAATTAAATGTACACTTCAAATAATTTGTTGAATCATTTAAACACTTCATAAAATCCGAAAGTGCATTTTCTGAGCCATCCCAGATAAAAAATAAATCATCAATAAAATGTTTATACAAAACTACATATATAAAAAAAATCAGATTTAAAAATAAATTCATTTTCCCAGCCCATCATGAAAAATATTTGCATAAATCGGGGTCATTGCTGCCCTCACTACCACTCCATTAGATTGCCTATAAATTTCATTATCAAACTGGAAGAAATTATACATTAAAATCACATCTAAAATTTCAGTAAATAAACTCACTTGTTTATTATTAAACAGGCCTGAGGAATTGAACTCCCTATTCACCACCTCTAATCCCTTCATCATTGGATATTACCATATACAAAGATGTAACATCTGCTGTCACTAACCACATAGTGTTCTTCATTATAAATTTCTTTATCATATTTTTGAACTCAAAAGAATTGTTTACAAAAGATCTCCCTGAAGAAACTATCCTTTGTAAAAATCTGTCGACATAAATAGCCAATGGCTCTGTTTTATTACCTTGGCTTGCTACTATTGGCCTGAAGTCAGGATTATCCAGATTTTTATGGATATTTGGAAGTCCAAAAAACCTCCCCAATTTTGGCTTACTTACCTTAAATAACTCTGCAATATCCTGATCAGGTTATCAAAAAAAAATTCTTCTATGCAAGAAACCACTACATTGTATGATTTATTTACCACCCAAGACACCTTTTCATAATATTTTTTCATTACTTTTTTTATCTGTTCAACATAATAAGTTGCATCTAAAATCACTATTGCACTTCCTTTATCAGCTTTGGTAATATGCAAATTATTGTAGTTCTTCAAATCTAACAAAGCTTCTTTTTCTTCTTTAGTTAGATTATAAAAAAAGATTCATTTTTTTTTCTCCAATAGCTGTCTAACATCATTTTCACAAGTTAATAAAAAAGCTTCCAACCCAGGCCTTAGTGCTGGAATAAAAACACTGGGTGTCTTAAATAATACATGTTCATCCCTTTCTTTGGCAAAAAATAAACATTTTAAATTTAATTTTGTTACATATTCTGTCAAGGCATTGATAGTCCCAATCAAATCGGCCCTTGCTGAGGGCACAAAAGTCAATCCCTTTCATAAAACTTCTTCTTCCGGCTTTTTCCCGGTTAGGGGTCACCACAGTGGATCACCTGTCTGCTTATGATTGGCAGTGGAGTTTTATGGTGCTGAGGTGCCAGCCCAGCACCCAACCTTCCACAGAAGGCAAACACATGCACACACTCACACCTAGGGCCAATTTGGAGTGTCCAATCCACATACAGCATGTCTTTGGGATGTGGCAGGAAACTGGAGCACCCGGAAGAAACCCACGCAACCACAAGGAGGACATGCAGACTCCACACAGAGGCCACCCCAGCCAAGAATCGAACCAGAGAACCTCTTGCTGTGAGGTGGCAACACTAACCGCTGCACCACTGTGGCCGCCCAATCCCTTTCATAAAACTGATAAGTGAAAAAAGTTCAAAACAATTTTAGATTAATTACTTTAAAAGATTTTATATATAATAGATTATATATAATAAGATGTATATATATATTTGCATATATATATGTATATATATATATATATATATATATATATATGTATGTATATATCTATAGGTGTGTGTGTTTGTGTGTATATACACACACACACACACACACACACACACACACACACACACACACACACACACACACACACAGGTGCCTATTCAATTATGACAAGTAATTCAAAAATAAAAATAATCTTGAAACTCACTATACTATCTTAAAGTATTTTTGCAAGAGAGCTACCTAGTAAGTGGCATTGACAACAGTGGTTGCCAGAACAGTACAGCTCCAAGTTGCAGTATCTGTGACCCAGAATTAATTAATGATTCAGGTGCCAGAGACTGATGGAGATGGGTTATGTGGCCATTGATTAGTTCTCCACACCTGAGAGGTGGTTTGAGGTTTTGGTCCAACTATGGTGTGGCGTGGGAGGAATTGAGAAGACAAGCAATGCAAGAGGGGGGAGCCAAGATGATGTGTATACACACACACACACACACACACACACACACACACACACACACACACACACACACACACACACACACACACACACACGTTAGAATGTGTGCACTTCCTGCAGTGGTGATATTTAATGTACAGCAGGGGAAATAATAAAAGGGGGGATAAAGTAAAGTCTGGACACTGGCTGTAAGGGGTCTACTGCCCATCCAAATAATAGAACACTGAGTAGAAATGCCTCCCAATCTGCTGAACTGGAGGTCAGTGAGTAAGAAAAAAGTTCATTGGACATAAAATTGTGCACTATACATGTAGCCCTACAAAGTACACACAACAAATGAGAGCAGTATAACATATTCCTGTCCTCTTAAGTTACAGCTGGAGTAACAGAAGTAATTTTCTTTTCTTCTGACTAAGGATATTGCCTAGACTCATGATGCTTCATCATACATAATTCTAACAGCACAGCCTTTAGCCTTTATTCAGTTATCCAGCACAGTGGATATGTATAAATCTTCAAGTGTAAGACTCCCGTGTTCTTATTTTTTACAAACACTTGGGATCATTTTTTTTCATCACCATTCTTGCATAAAGTTAAAAAACACCATAATTTGTGTGTGGTGGTCTAGAAGCATAATCCATGACAAGGATGAAGAATTTATTAAGTTGTTTTTACAGTCTGTGAAGTAAAACAAATATAGCTGAAGCCTGAAAATTTAGCAGTTTAACTGTCAAGGAAATTACTATTAGGTGAAAGAATCCAAGTGTGAAGTGTGAAGGCTGCGGCTGGATTTACTACAGAACAAAACAATTACAGACATCATGTATGTTAGACAGGAACACAGCCTTCTGGAGGTTATGACAGTGTGTTGTAATGGGGGTTCCAGTTTAGCAGTTTTCAGTTGTTAGACATAATAATAAAATAAACTAAAAGGGATTTTATTGACTGCTTGACATATGCAGTGCCAAACAAACCTAGAAGGTGAAGGCCAGAGGTTTACCTTGTGATCTGATATCCTAGCATATAAAAATCATGACAGGTACATGCAACATCGTGTCTGATTTTCTAAAATAGCTGTGGTGCATTTTCTCATGACAAAAAGTACAAAGAAGAAAAAATGAAAATTATTTTTGAAGCTCCATGAAGCACAGCAGTTTCCTCTAATTGTCTATGAGTCTGATATATGGCCTGATGGGCTGTTTATTAGCTCCTTTTCTTCTGTAAAATACAAGCAGTGTGATGATTTACCTCACTACTATTATCCTGTGCGCTGAACAGTGCTGTAATGAGAAGCCATACCAAAGACAAGGGAGAAGTGCTATTATCGAATATATAACTACAAACAGGAAATAGCTGCACGGTCATAGCCACCAGACTCTGACTTAAGATATTAATCCATTTCACTAAAAAAAAAAAATGCCATAAAAATGCCAAAAATGCACTGTTACTAATGCATACAACTCAATCTTCTGCACAGAATCTGGTGATGTAGAAAGTGGAAAGCTAGTGCCAATAGATGTAAAGGGTGAGATGAAGCTGCCATCTGCTCCACTATCATAACTCACAGGTTATAATACTGATAATGTGGCTTAAATATGACAGAAAAATGCTCCTCTTTTATTATAAATAAATAACAGAAATTCTGTACAACATAGCTAAATATAATAATAAACTCCGAAACTACTATAGTTTACGTTTCCCACCAAAACATATATATAGCACTTGTTTTTTATGCACTGCTTCTATTGGTGTCTAGTTTGATATGTATTTGTCAGCATTTCCCTACATCAAATAGCCTCTGAAGGGGAATGGGGCTAGGGGGAGAGGCGTATGATAAGACAGGGAAAGATACATACAGTGCATATTTTATATATATGGAACTACACTCTAATGTCTATATTGATAATCAAATTGACATCAAAAGGTCGACAGAGCAAATGTTGACATGGCACTATGCATGAGCAAGAAATACCCTCACTGCATCCAAAAATAACTACAAAAGGAAGCTACAGGTTTTTGCCCCCTGTACCCTCCACCCCCTTGCTAGCTACATATATCTATATATGACTGAAGTTTTAAAAGCTAGACCAGTCTGAATGGGGATCTCCATAGAGTGCAGAATGGGAAGATTTCCCTTAACTGCAATGTAGTGCGATCTCAGAGTTGGTATATTTAAATACTGAGGGGGGGGGGGTGCAAGGGTGCTTGCCTCCATGCTAGCACTGCTTAGTTTTTTTTTTTTTTTTGTTTTGTTTATTTGTTTTTTTTTTCACATTTTCGAACATTCAAATGTTCTATAATATGGTCTCGACTGAAAATTTAATTTTAAGGTGCTAAAGCACTGTGCTGTTACTCTGATGCTTACTGTGATGGATTTGAAGTCTTCTTAAGACACTCAGTTTTGCTGGCTGGATTCTGCTGAAATCAAAGTCTAGTTATAGTTGCATTCACAGTCTGTTGCATACAGAAACTTGCAGAATATACACTGATGAGAGAATATACTTTGCAGCACCTGTCTTTAAGAGCAGTAACCAATAACTTTTATAATAAACCACACATACTTCTGTTACAGCTTCAGAAAATGTTCTACTTTACTTCTCATATAGTACAGATGATGTGAGAGATATAACATTTTCCTCAGGACAAATGTGTCCCTACCAATACCCCTAACATAACTGAATTTAATAAAGACTTCATATATATTTTTAGTTAAGCACTCCCTCTTGTTTTTGGAAAGATACTGCCTTGATGATGCAAATGCTGACACATCTGTTCTTGTGCAAATGCTGATAAGTAGAAAAGCATATTTTTGAGGAAACGCCTTGTGGATAAACTTTCTTAGAAAAGTATATTTTTAAACTTTCTTAGAGAAGCATATTTTTCAAGAAAATGCTTTGTGGATAAACACATATCCAGTTGTCCATTCTTTAAAGAAAGCAGATTAGTTTTTTTTTCTGATATTTTTACATTCTTGCCACGTCTGTAAGAAGTCAGCTTTCTTGATGTGTGTGTAATACACTCATAAGCAAGTTCTTTGTTTTTTAAGCCACAGTCATTTAGTATGGATGCTAATCACATATTACTAAACTCTGTTTCTACATTTAAGCAAGCTTTATCTTATTCCTTATTTATGTTGCATATTTGTAGCAAAGTTACTTTCAACCTTAAAACCTTGTTGAGCATAATCTTACAATTCCCTCTTTTTATTTTTTAACATACTCAAAACACTTTATACTGATATGTATTTTGATCACATTATATAGAAAACACATTAAGAAACAAAATCTTTAGTCTTCGTTTGATACATAAGTCAAAATGCAATTTTACATAGTTAATACAATTATATCAAGTATTACTACTAAAACTGATTATATTTAACAACTTTTTCTTTTGCAAACCATTTTGTGAAAATATTTCATCAGTTATGAGCTGTGTCTGCTTTAGTTTTAATTTTTAACTTGATTAATTTATTATTTTGCAATCACAGAATTTAATTTATGACTTAGAACTCTTTTAACTCTTTGCTTCTTGTTGAATTAACTCTTTACTTTTATTGATTATTTTATATCAAAAGATTAGAGAAAGACTAATATCTATAAGAGACAAGAACTATGTGTTATTCCAAGCATTTATACACTGCTGAAAATATACAGTTTCAATGTCATTTTAACCATAATATTGTGGTCATGTCTCTGAACTGCCCATTAACATCTTGGTTGACAGTGAAGTGAACATAAAGTACTGAACTGGGCTTAGATAATAAATATTTGAATGCAATTATTTCAGTATATTTAATACTTGAGGATTTAAAAAAAAACATGATGTACATACTAAAGAATGTTGTTGTGTCTTTCGGCTTTTCCCGGTTAGGGGTCGCCACAGTGGAACTCCAGTCCGCTAATGATTGGCAGTAGATTTTTACATGCTGAGTTGCCAGCTCTGATGCACAACCTTCAATGAAGGTATGCCCATTCACGCATGTCTCCACACAGAAGACGCTCTAACTGAGAATCGAATGGGACAACATCTTACTGTGAGGCGACAATGCTACTGCAGCACCACCACCACCGCAGTGATGTATATACTAAAGAATGTTATGTACATGTTTAGTCCATTAGATGTATGAATACAATATTTAATTTTCCTTTAACTGGGTTAACCAATAAGATTCCAATTTAAAATCAGTGATAATATTACAACTTGACAAATTACTTTTGAACTTATTACAATGTATCCTGTAAAGTATGTATTTACACAGACTGTTTGTTATTCATGCATTTCAATCTAGAAGCTATCCTGGACCCAATTTTTTTTAAAAAACATGTTTTTTCACACATATTTGTTGCTAGACATTAATTTCATTTGTACTGAATTGTTTTGTATTTGTACATAGTCCAATCTACAAATTTAGTAACATTAACATGAAGCAAAATCTTGGAAAATTCTTATGTTTGTTTACAAGTATCTAGTGAAATTGCCACCAGAGGCAACTATGCTTTTTGCATACCAACATTGTCTTGCCAAAACATATTAAAAAATAGTGGCCATTCTTCCTCAACTTTTAAATATCTTTACTCTCTCTTGTATAGCTTTAATAAAGCAATTTTAAGTCATCTCTTGTATAGCTTTACAGTTTAACAGGTTGTAAATACAATTTAATACTAAACAATACAATAATAACCAGAATGATAGTTATTAGCAACTTGTAAAATATCTTATCCTGTCAGGTTTAATCTGTTTACCAATATTTCTAATGCACTAATACCTGTTTTCCCTCCCCCGTGAAAGAGTATTGTCAAGAAGGAATGAGATATTTCTTCCTGTAGCTTTATTTTATACCCTTTTGCAATACTGCTCACACAGTCAGTGTAAAACTGAGAAAGTACACCTCCCCCTGTAGTACTGCAGTATTGTTTATTTGTTTTATGCTGTGAGAATAAAATGTATACCAGCATTGCAATTTACTAAAGCTTGGTTTACATTTGCTTGAATTATATCTGAAAATATCCATACTGTCTAATAACATCTAAACTGTCTAATATCCAAACTGTCTTATAGCATCCATACTAAAAATGTGACGCAGAAAAAAAGTCTTACCAAATAGCAAGAAAACAGGTGATCAGGCTGTTGCTGTTGATGGCTGGAAATTTTTCAAAGTCACTTGAGAAGCTGGTGAAGCACAGCAGTCAGCGGACTGCTGTGAAAGTAGATATCCACCTTTTCTTGGAGAATTTATGGCACTGCGCTTTCCTGAACTAGTCTCACTGGATTTAGATGTCTGAAAAAACTTTACTGCTGCAAGCTGCATAAACTGGAGTACCTCTGTTTAGAAATTACACATACGTACAACTGTTAGTTACTGCAATTTGACTGAAGTGACCCTCTGCAGGGCTTACCCTTCCCGCTGTGTTCCAATGCAGGTAGGCTCGCCATTGAAAAATTAATTTTAATGTGCTAAAGCACTGCACTGTTACTCTGATGCTTACTGTGATGGATTTGAAGTCTTCTTAAGACACTCAGTCTTGCTGGCTGGATTCTGCTGAAGTCAAAGTCTAGTTATAGTTGCATTCACAGTCTGTTGCATATAGAAACTTGCAGAATATACACTGATGAGAGAATATACTTTGCAGCACCTGTCTTTAAAAGCAGTAACCAATAACTTTTATAATAAACCACATGTACTTCTGTTGCAGCTTCAGAAAATGTTCTACTTTACTTCTCATATAGTACAGATGATGTATGAGATATAACATTTACCTCAGGACAAATGTGCCCCTACCAATACCCCTAACATAACTGGATTTAATACAGACTTTATATATATATTTTTAGTTAAGCACTCCCTCTTGATTTTGGAAAGATACTGCCTTGATGGCGCAAATGCTGACACATCTGTTCTTGTGCAAATGCTGATAAGTAGAAAAGCATGTTTATAAGGAAACGCCTTGTGGATAAACTTTCTTAGAAAAGCATATTTTTCAAGAAAACGTCTTGTGGATAAACACATGTCCAGTTGTCCATTCTTTAAAGAAAGAAGATTAGTTTTTTCTGATATTTTTACATTCTTGCCAAGTCTGTAAGAAGTCAGCTTTCTTGATGTATGTGTAATACACTCATAAGCAAGTTCTTTATTTTTTTAAGCCATAGTAATTTAGTATGGATGCTAATCACATATTACTAAACTCTGTTTCTACATTTAAGCAAGCTTTATCTTATCCCTTATTTATGTTGCATATGTGTAGCAAAGTTACTTTCAACCTTAAAACCTTGTTGAGCATAATCTTACAATTCCCTCTTTTTTATTTTTTTAACGTACTCAAAACACTTTATACTGATATGTGTTTTGATCACATTATATTGAAAACACATTAAGAAACAAAATCTTTAGTCTTCTTTTGATACACATAAATGCAATTTTACATAATTAATACAATTATATCAAGTATTACTACTAAAACTGAATACATTTAATAACTTTTTCTTTTGCAAGCCATTTTGTGAAAATATTTCGTCAGTTATGAGCTGTGTCTGCATCACAGAAATGAATTTATGACTTAGAACTCTTTTATTAACTCTTTGCAACTTGTTGAATTAACTCTTTACTTTTATTGATTATTTTATATCAAAAGATTAGAGATAGACTAATATCTATAAGAGACAAGAACTATGTGCTACTCCAAGCATTTATACACTGCTGAAAATATACAGTTTAAATGTCATTTTAACCATAACATTGTGGTCATGTCTCTGAACTGCTCATTAATATCTTGGTTGACAGGGAAGTGAACATAAAGTACTGAACTGGGCTTAGATAATAAATACTTGAATGCAATTATTTCAGTATATTTAATACTTGAGGATTTAAAAAAAACATGATGTATATACTAAAGAATGTTATGTACATATTAGTCCATTAGATGTATGAATACAATATTTAATTTTCCTTTAACTGGGGTAACCAATAAGATTCCAATTTAAAATCAGTGATAATATTACAACTTGACAAATTACTTTTGAACTTATTACAATGTATCCTGTACAGTATGTATTTACACAGACTGTTTTCTATTCATGCATTTCAATCTAGCAGCTATCCTGGACCCATTTTTTTAAACATGGTTTTTCACACATATTTGTTACTAGACATTAATTTCATTTGTACTGAATTATTTTGTATTTATACATAATCCAATCTACAAATTTAGCAACATTAACATGAAGCAAAATCTTAGAAAATTCTTATGTTTGTTTACAAGTATCTAGTGAAATTTCCACCAGAGGCAACTATGCTTTGTGCATACCAACATTGTCTTGCCAAAAACATAATAAAAAATAGTGACCATTCTTGCTCAATGTTTCAATATCTTTACTCTCTCTTGTATAGCTTTAATAAAGCAATTTTAAGTCATCTCTTGTATAGCTTTACAGTTTAACAGGTTGTAAATACAAATTAATATTAAACAATACAATAATAACTAGAATGATAGCTATAATATTAAACAATACAATAATAACTAGAATGATAGCTATTAGCAACTTGTAAAATATCTTATCCTGTCAGGTTTAATCTGTTTACCAATATTTCTAATGCACTAATACCTGCTTTTTCCTCCCCCCTGAAAGAGTATCATCAAGAAGGAATGAGATATTTCTTCCTGTAGCTTTATTTTATACCCTTTTGCTATACTGCTCACACAGTCAGTGTAAAACTGAGAAAGTACCCCTCCTCCTGTAGTACTGCAATACTGTTTGTTTGCTTTATGCTGTGAGAATAAAATGTATACCAGCATTGCAATTTACTAAAGCTTGGTTTACATTTGCTTGAATTATATCTGAAAATATCCATACTGTCTAATAACATCCAAACTGTCTAATATCCAAACTATCTTATAGCATCCATACTAAAAATGTGACACAGAAAAATTCTTATCAGTTAGCAAGAAAACAGGTGATCAGGCTGTTGCTGTTGATGGCTGGAAATTTTTCAAAGTCACTTGAGAAGCTGGTGAAGCACAACAGGCAGCGGACTGCTGTGAAAGTAGATATTCACCTTTTCTTGGAGAATTTATGGCACTGCGCTTTCCTGAACTAGTCTCACTAGATTTAGACGTCTGAAAAAACTTTACTGCTGCAAGCTGCATAAACTGGAGTACCTCTGTTTAGAGATTACACATCCATACAACTGTTAGTTACTGCAATTTGACTGAAGTGACCCTCTGCAGGGCTTACCCTTCCCTCTGTGTTTGAATGCAGGTAGGCTCACCATTGAAATTTTAATTTTAAGGTGCTAAAGCACTGTGCTGTTACTCTGATGCTTACTGTGATGGATTTGAAGTCTTCTTAAGACACTCAGTCTTGCTGGCTGGATTCTGCTGAAGTCAAAGTCTATTTATAGTTGAATTCACAGTCTGATGCATATAGAAACTTGCAGAATATACACTGATGAGAGAATATACTTTGTAGCACCTGTCTTTAAGAGCAGTAACCAATAACTTTTATAATAAACCACACATACTTCTGTTACAGCTTCAGAAAATGTTCTACTTTACTTTTCATATAGTACAGATGATGTGAGAGATATAACATTTACCTCAGGACTATGTGCCCCTAACAATACCCCTAACATAACTGGATTTAATACAGACTTTATATATATTTTTAGTTAAGCACTCCCTCTTGATTTTGGAAAGATACCTCCTTGATGACGCAAATGCTGACATATCTGTTCTTCCGCAAATGCTGATAAGTAGAAAAGCATATTTATAAGGAAACACCTTGTGCATAAACTTTCTTAGAAAAGCATATTTTTAAACTTTCTTAGAAAAGCATATTTTTCAAGAAAACGCCTTGTGGATAAACACATGTCCAGTTGTCCATTCTTTAAAGAAAGCAGATTAGTTTTTTTTCTGATATTTTTACATTCTTGCCAAGTCTGCAAGAAGTCATTTTCTTGACGTGTGTGTAATACACTCATAAGCAAGTTCTTTATCTTTTTAAGCCACAGTCATTTAGTATGGATGCTAATCACATATTACTAAACTCTGTTTCTACATTTAAGCAAGCTTTATCTTATTTCTTATTTATGTTGCATATTTGTAGCAAAGTTACTTTCAACCTTAAAACCTTGTTGAGCATAATCTTACATCGACCAATTGAAAGTTGAGCATTTGTGAAGTAGACCTATATATATATATATATATATACACACACACACACACACACACACACACACACAAACACACAAAATTCAATTGTTTTCCTTGCACATTTGTCAAAATTTCAGAGTTTTGACCAACTTAACCACACCCATATACGGGTCTACTTCTGCAGACCAAAATTACACTCTACCGAACCTTAAATCAGCAAGATGAATCTGCCAAAACTAAAGTTCAATGAAGATACAAACTACCAAAGCAAAACACCAAAAAAGAACTTTGAACAGATTTCTGGACCTTACCTTTTCTCCACTGTAGTGCGATATCAGAGCTGGTATAAAAAATGTACAAGGGGGTGCGGAGGGTGCATGGGGGCTTGCCCTCCTGCAAAAATGTCAATAAAGGTAAGTTTTTCACTTTAAGTTTTAACATGTGTAGAGTATCTGCAGAGATGTTTAATATCCAACATTTAGTTTTTCATTGTTTGGTAGTTTGTAGTTTCATTAAACTGTAGATTTGGCAGATTCATCTCACTGATATAAGTTTCAGTAGAGTGCAATTTCGGTCTGCAGACGTAGACCCATATATATATATATATATATATATATATATATATATATATATATATATATATATATATATATATATATATATATATATATATATATATGGCATAATACTGATAACACAAATGTTTGAATGCAAAATGCTGAAATATAAAATATAAAAAGTAAATAATAAAAACATCAAGCCATTCTGCACCCCTAAGTGCCCATACCCTCCCACTAATAAAATACACCAACTCCGAGATCACACTACAAAGGCAAAATCCCAATTCCAACTGTACTGCAATCTTGCACAACCATTTTTGAAATTCTGACATTTTGGATCAGCATTTTCAGCTTCCAATAGCATTAACAGAACTCATATATACATGCATGCATACACTCTCTCACTCACACACACACACACACACACACACACACACACACACACACACACACACACACACACTCTCTCTCTCACACACACACACACACACACACACACACACACACACACACACACACACACACACACACACACACACACACACACTCACACACACACACACACACACACACACACACACACACACACACACACACAGACACACACACATATGCACACATACAAGCCCTAGGCCATTTTGTCTTCACTCTTTGGTCACCCAATTGGGATTTGGGATACTAACCAACTTATTTGGATTTAGTAGAAATGAACATCCTACCTGTACCAGAGGGCCAGCTGTTTTCTATCAAAAATATTTTAAACTGCTTAGACTGAGTCAACTAATAAATAAGAGCAAAGAAGTTGGACTGAATCCAAATAAATATGTATAAAAAGTCATCTTTTTTACAAACAATATGTGATTTTGGGCCAAAAGGAACACCCACAAATATGTGGCCTTCTTAGAGATAGTCCTGCTCTCCACTCCCTTTGCTTCATACCCAGATGATTCAAATATGAGATGTCTGATAATGCATACACTCTTAAAGCAAGAATGGGATATCTCTAAATCTTGGAGTCCTTGAGGCTGTTAACAAGGTTGAAGGAGGTATCTTTTTCATGTCAAAAGAGTGTTACAAGACATCATTTAGGTCATGATGATGGAAGATCACACACTAATATGCAATACAAAAAAGTAATTTCTTTTTATTTTAATTTGTTACACTTTAGACTGCTGTAGATGATGGACCATTACATTGTAATATCTTTTTTTGAAATTGCTACTAATGTGGCTGTCACTTTGAAGGCATATGTTATGAATGTATGCTCACTTTAAATGTACTACTCTTTTTCTATTTCTTCCAACATTAACTGTCACAATTGTGGACTACATTTAACAATATTATCACTTTCTGTTCTTGGTTGCTTTGTACTGGTTACTGTCCAAGTATTACTCATATAAATGCAGTTTGGGACAAGCTATGTTGTCCTGGTCCCTCAAGTAAGGGGGTAAAGGTGTGTGGGGAGGGTATAGTAGTAGAAAAGAAGGTAAGGATTGCAGCTGGTTAGGATAGTGGGTTTGTGATGGTGAAAGGTTTAAGGAGAGAAGGAGATGTAAAAGGAAGTGAGGTAGGAGTAGTTGGGACTTCTGACAGTACTAAGGGTTTGGGATTAAAGTAAGTAGGCACATTTGGCATGAGTTGGTGGCCCTCCCACCCTCCTCTTTTATATATGGATGGAAGATGTGGGCAATTTGGGGCAAAGAAGAGGGACAGGATTGTCCTCTTTTGTTCCCCCCATAAGAAGGTGGTTATTGCTTTATGGTTTGGTAGGGTGGTGAGGTGAGTAGGTACGCTACCTCTTTATGTGGATGAGTAGGTACGCTGCCCCAGTGGAGAAGGTATCAGGGTGAGCTGGTACACTGCCTTGAGGTTAAGTTCATCCAGGGTGAGTGGTGACGCTGCCCGGAGATCATCATTGCTGAAGAAGATAATTAATGTTGGTTTTTGTGTACATATTTCACTGGATAATAGAGTTTAATAAAAGGTCATCAAATGTCTTTATGTGTGTAGTGTGGTCACTTAAAGGGGGGATGGGACAATGAGCATTCTAGAATGTGACAAATTTTCCCACTCAGGTTTTAATTTAAGGGGTCTACAGCACAGAGAAATTCAGACAGTTTGGGTGTGAATGGGAATTTATATAACATATAGTCCGTACTCTCCACAGTGTAATGAGCAAACAGAGAAAACTATTAAAACAGCAAAAAATTAAGGAGGTGTACCAAGGCAGATGATAAGGGTTGTCATCTCCTACTTTTGGAATATAGGAATACTTTACATTGAAGGACTCATTAAATTATCTGCTTCCGCTATACTTCTGATTCCTGACATTCAGTACCATCTAAAGGATATGCTGGAATTAACTTGATGAAACTGAAATCTTCTACCTGTATGTCAGAAAGGGAGGAAGCAAAAATATGATAAAACACAACAAAGTTTTCAGCCTAAATCTGAAGTAGTTGGTGAAGCAGTTGAACTAAGGTTCTAGGTTATTTGAAGGGTAAAAAATAAAGCTATACAGAAGGAATCACAAATATTTGTATATGAGAACTACATCAATGTCAAAATGAAAGTTCCAGAAACATGGTTAACTGGAAATGCTACTAACAGAACTGTCACATGGAAATAGAGAGTCACAGAAAGAGAGACTCCTCTAATTACATCGCCAACAAGTGTTTGAATAGTAGAAACTGTTGCAAAATGAAGGGCAGATGCCTAGAGAGAATATTTCAGTTAAACACTGCATATTTAGAAGACCAGTGAAGAATCCACTTCCATCTATCAATGGTTTGAGAGCTGGTTTTGTTTCGAAAGACTAAAACGTTGCATTTAATGGATGCTTATTAAATATGAAAATAATGATCTGGTCTTGATGCAAAAAGCCCATGCCATGCTTAATTTAAAGTTGTGGATAATTTAAATTATCAGTGGAAAGTAATGCACCATGCATCATAGAATATTTATAAAGTGGGAAAAAAACAGGGTTGTAACATATGGGGTATATGTCCTTAAAAATGCAATTACCTAGTGACAAGAAAATATATGTCATATAACACATTTCTTTCTATGAGTCAGAGTAAATGTCTTAAGAAGGATGATTAGACATCAATGATGTTTGTCTTTGTTGAGCATTCTAAGTGACATTCAAAGTTGCATCCTTTTCTAAAATGACTTGCAGTCCGACTTTCCCATAGAAGCTACTTCTTTTGTCCCCATAATAGTGGCAGTGGTCCAGTGGAGTACATTTATGTGCTGTTCACTCGTGATAAACATAGGAACTGCTCTAAACTTTAAAAATGTACTTATATATAATTTGTTTCAGCAAAATGGTCTCTACACAAGTCTTTATTTACTTGTATGGCCATGTTATACTCATCCTTCAAATAACTATTCTCCGGCACACAGACTGCTGCAAAATTCCTGCCCTGCAGTTCTGGAGGTAATTCCCTTCACTCACACATCCCCCTACTTCATTTACAATAGCACCACAGTTGTACCATATTTTACAGCAATGTAACTTCTTTCGGCTACACAGCAATTATTTAAATAGGGTGCAGGGAAAACAACTTCCACATTGCAGAGAAGGGGGCGTAGTCACTATGCATTACAAATTTTATTTATAATGTGCTCATTTCACAATAATTTTTCATTACACTGTATTCTGTTATTTCAAATGTCTGTGTGTTTTAAGAAATCAATATTTTGGACTCAGTTTTATAGTGTTCATTCTTCCATTAATTGCTTATTGTGTGAATATTATCACAAGTGGGAAAGTTGCATACTTTTACTGTTTGAAGGACAAATGTGTGGTAGAAAATGCCATTTGTTCTAACCCAAACTGGAACTGTAGGAATAGCAGTGCTAATATGTATTTCTTTTTTAGCCGTGTTTTTTTTTCTTACAATGCCTTACACATCCTTTTGATAGGACACCATTTTTCCCTATCGTTTTCCTTTAATCGCTTGTTTGCATTGAATAAGAATGATGATAACCTGAGTTTGTGCCTTTTTCATATATTTAGAGAGTGGCAATACATGTTTTAATGTCTTCCCCAGATTCTGTTACCTACAAGCTTCACAACAAACCTGAGTAGTCACTGGCTTGTTCCAGCATTAAAGTAATCATGCTACTAGGTTTAATGAAGGATACAAAGTTATTCATTCTATCAATCCCTTCCTTTCACACTCACTGTTTCTGTGAGAGGCATCAATCTTCCTTCCAATCCATGCTTGAAATGCTCCTTTGTCTGTGAATGCCATCTCACACTAAAACAGTTGCTGCAATTCATTGAATGGTGCCACAATAAATTCTGAAGGCAAATAATATCTGGCAGTATGGTGCAGAGGATTCTGAAGGGAAAATAAAATCTGGAAGTACATTGTGCATGATTCTGAAGGGAAACAGCATCTGACAGCACAACAGAGAGAATTAAAGCTATGAGCTGCTACCAGGATTCATTCATTAGTCTTCTATTAGCTTTCATCTGTTTTCGCTTGCATGCCCTGTGGTGAGTAAGTCACTTAAAGTGTATTGGTCATGTTTGGAAGCATCTTTGTTTGCAAAGAACAAAAATTATAGCAGGCTGTTTGACTTTTTAGCTTCACTGCTTCCTCCATTTTTCTCCACAACCACCCTATGATGTCTTGGTAGGTACTGAGCAAAAATTTACATTCACCTGCAAAATATTACAGATAATTAAAATAACTTACTTCTTTAGAGAAGATGCATCTTATTTACATCATGGTCTCACTACTGCTACTATATCATGATGTGATCATTTTCAGTGTGAGGTATTTATTTTATTTATTTACTTTTGTTTCCCAAGATAGTCCAACTGGGCAGAAGCCTATTTTCAGCAGAGGCCTGGGGAGAAAAGCTCCAGAAATAGATTACAGAATTTTTCAAATACGCAAAATATATACATCATGTGCAATAATTTTCCAAATAACATATACTACTGATTACAATATGGAATTTTTCTATGTACAGAATTTCCTGTCATAGATGAACAGAATATAAGAAATATAGTATACACATTTCATAGATATTCAAAAAGTTACAGAGGATGGATTGTGTATGTCATATTACAGTTGTAAATAAAATTGTGAGCAATTCAAATTTGCTCATTCAGTCATTCAGTTAGCAGAAACTAAGTGATTAAGAATTAGAAGTAAGTGACTATAAGCAAGGGATACATGTTCAGAGCATATTGAGTAGCTGGGTAGTGAAAAGGCTTATCCTGGACAGGAGCATGGGCAAAGCCAATTGTTACAGAGGTACTTGTTTTAGGATTTTTTTTTAAGTGAGATGAGTTGGCGGTGGTTATAATGTGCTGGGGAATACAGTTCCATCTTTTGGAGAAATAGTTAAAGAGAGTCACCTGCTTTATTGCTGGATTTGCAAGAACTAGTTAAGAACTTGCATTTCTAAAAAGAAACTGTTTTTGATACATTTAACATGGAAATACAGTTATTGATACATTCATTTAGGTTCAGTCTTTCAAGATGTCATGGCAGGGATTATCAGTTCTAAGAAAATAATTTCAAGAGGCTCTCCTTACAAATCAAATAAAATGCAAAACCAACACACTTTTTGCTTTAAAAATTGTATAATGTGGCATTGTATATGGTAAGGAGGTTGTGTTCGACTCCAAGAGGTTTGCTATTTAATACTGGCTTCATTACATGACCAATAAACTTTAATGTTTGGGGCTAATGGGTCTAATCAGCTGAAAAATTAATAAAATAAAGTTAATGATGTTTCACATAAAACCAAAGTACAACGCACAAAGGTTACATGCTAGGGGGTAAAGAATGAAAGAGAGTGATAGTTAAGTCTTTATGCATGGGATTCTAGTAGCAGGAACAAAGAAGGAAAATCATTTTGTTAATTAAGGTTGGACATTTTCATGTTGTTGTTATATGGAGGATAGAGGACGTGCATCAGGGTTCCCACAGACAAAGGAACAGTTGCCTACTCGGGTTTAAGAAATAGCTGTCCATATACAAACACACTATACACGCATGGACACACACACACACAGTTATACACAGACATGTATGTACTTGTATATGAGTGTTTCTGTGCATGAATATGTACATACATGCTCACACTACTGCATGTTGTGTGTATACAAATATAATTATACACACACACGTACATTAATTACTCTCAGTCAAAAAATGATTTCCTTTTAGTGTCCTCCACACAATGCATGGAAGGCTGTCTAAACATATATTTTGACTAACTGGAACAGGGTCATGCTTGTAGGGTGTGATGGCTGCAATAATGAAAGCTGTCTGCACACAACTATATGTAAACTGATTCAGCTTGTGTGCATTGTTTAATCTTGAATATATCCTGTACTATCTGCTGTACTTACAATTTTTTTATAATAATCTGTGTACTAACTACATGTATCAATCTGGAGCTTTTCTCCCTGAGTATCTGCTGCAAAGGGGCTTTGTTCAGACAGACTTTTGTCAGTAAACAAACACAATAAATAAAATAAAAAACAGGTTTGGCAGTCTCCAACAACTTTAGGAGTCAAATGTAACATTTTCCAGTTGCAAACATCAGAAGCACATGAATACAATAGCTCAAAGTGGCTAGTCTGAATAAAGCCTGAATAAAGTTTAATACTGCATTTGACTGGTGTGTACTCTGAGAGGAAATTATTTTATCCATCCTCCCAATAGTCATAATAATAACTGACGTGCAGTCCTTGGTGACACAGGTGTGTTGCATTACTGCCTTAAAATTAAGCAAGCCAAGTGTCAGAACTAATTACTTGTTCTTCCTACTCTACATAAATCAGAGGTGTCATGCAAAAAATCAACCAGAGCTTTCTTTATAGCTGCCAGCAGTATCCTATGCATTCAGCTGCCTGTTATCCAAGAATGTAACAGACAACAGAGAACTCCTACCTTCCTGTGGCAGTAATGCTGCCCTTAAAAGTCTTACAAAAATGTGTTTCAGTTTTGACTATGCTACTGTCAAATAATAGTATATTATAGCTATAATTAAAGCAATCACTAATGGTTTCCTCGCTCCACCATGGCTAATCTAGATACTGTTTCTATGCAATGAATCTGCTCATTATGCTGGTGTTCTGGGTCTAAGCATAGGCCTGGTAACCAAAATACCTTGGGGAAATAAGAATGAAGCATATGGGGACATCTTTCCTACAGTTGTCAACTGGAAGAAGAAGATATACAAATCATAATAAGTAGAACAGTACAGCAAGCTGGCATGCTGTACTGAGTAGATGTGTGTGTGTGTGTGTGTGTGTGTGTGTGTGTGTGTGTGTGTGTGTGTGTGTGTGTGTGTGTGAGAGAGAGAGAGAGAGAGAGAAAGAGACTATATGTTTGGGAGTGATCAAAAAAAAGCCTGTTACCATAATCATCAGCAAATTCATTCTAATCCCCCTACTGGTGATAGAGAAAAACAGAAGAAAACAGGGCAAGCCAAATTAGATGGTAAACAGCATATGGGGACAAAACAAAAAGGAAGTGTCAAGATATTCCCCACTAATATATCATCAATATAATCAAACACTGGAACAAATAAAACTAAACAATAAATAAACAAACACAAAATGATAGAAAAAGTCAAATAAAAATAAAGTTATTAAAAAGTGTCCTAGACAGACAGTAACATCTTCAATATAATAAATGCAACTTGTAAAGATTTCTTAAAATTTAATATATTAAAGGATCCTCCTCTGGGTTCATGGTAATTCATTTTGTCTCAGAAACGGCACTTGTCTCCTGTTCTGTTAACACAGTGAGGTAAAGCCATGACTATAACCCAGTTGACTAGAGTTTGATTTTTGGTTCTCCCAGCTATTGTACTTAGTGTGGGGAGGAATGACAAGGCATAGTCATTTCAGTTTTGTTCTGTTGGGAGCATGTCCTCCAGGCACACACTCCATAACAGAATCCTTGGTCTAGTCTACAAGGGGGGGGGGGGGCTGGAACAATAGATCATATCCCATGTAATAGAATCCTCAGCATAGAGTTAAAGTCAAAGTAAACTTTATTGTCATTTTGACACCACAAGTGAAGTCTAAACGAAATTACATGCATCATGCTCAAATTGAGAAGAGAAATACATACATACAATTACACATGCTTAGAAGATATATATATATATATATATATATATATATATATATATATATATATATATATATATATATACATACATACAATTACACATGCATCAGACCTAACATTTACCTTTTTCTTAGACAGTTATATTATTACTACAATTATTCTATACACCACTATAACAACTGATTGGTTCCTTATTGCACCTGTACTTATTACATAATGTAATTCTCATGTTCTCTATATTATGAGAATATCTAGCAGTTTGTATTGCACATCATTTTCTTGAAAACTGAAAAGTTGGTTGTGATGTCTTACTGTTGTTACACTGTTGTTTAGTTATCACAAGACTTGCCAGTGTCTCACATCCCTGAGATTAATACCAAAGCTGAAGAGTCTAATAACTTGAGGGAAATAATCTTCTTGAACCTGGTAATTTTATAGCATACACTGTGGCATCTTCTGCCAGATGACAGGCTTGTGAACAGCTCAAAAACAGGGTGAGCAGGATCACTTGTCATTTTTGTTGCTCTGTCATAACAGTGTGTTGTGTATAGATCCTTTATCACTGGAAGTTTGGATCCTGTTATTTTCTCTGCAACTCTGATTATCTTTTGTAGGGTATTTTGATCTGCAGCTGAACAGCTTCTACACCACACTGTGAAGTTGCACATTAGGATACTTTCTATGTTAACCCTGTAGAAGGTGGAGAGGATAGAGGAAGGTAGCCTTGCTTTCCTCTGTCTCCTCAGGAAGTGCAGGCATTGATGGGCCTTCTTTACTATGTGACTGCTATGTGCTGTCCAAGAAAGATCCTCTACTATATAGACCCACAAGGAATTTTGTGTTCTTTACCCTTTACATTACCTCCCCATTTATCATGAGAGGAGAGTGAGCTGGTTGTACTCTCCTGAAGTCCATTATGAGGTCAAGATTATACTTGAAACACCATTCAGTCAAATAAATCCCTTCCTGTAAGCTTTTTCTTCTCCTTTGCTGATGAAGCCCACGACTGTAGTGTCATCCACAAACTTAATGATGCGATTGGTGTTAAATCTGGCTTTACAGTTGTGGGCCAAGATAGTAAACAGTAGGGGGATTAGCACACAGTCCTGGGGTACTCCTGTGTTGACAGTGATGCCCTTTGAGGATGTCTTGCCCACACATACTCTGGGATCTTCCGGTCAGAAAGTCTAGGATCCAGTTGCACAAGTGGTTATTAACACCTAGGGGACACGTTTTTCTATTAGCTGTTGTGGGATCACTGTATTGAATGCTGAACTGAAATCAATAAACAGTATTCTGACATAACTGTCCTTATTTTCTAGGTGTGCAACTGTGAGATGCAGTGCAACAGAGATGGCATCTGCCATGGAGCGATTTGCACGGTATGTGAACTGCTGTGGCTCAAGTGTTGGAAGGTATGCGGTCAGGTGTTTGTTGATCAACCTTTCAAAGCTTTTAATGACGATGGATGTGAGGGCCACTGGTCTATACTTATTAAGGCTAGAGGGAGTGGCTTTCTTCAGTAGTGGTATAATCTTTGTATTTTTAAAGCACTTCGGTACCTTCGCTTGGATGAGGGCGATATTACATACATCCATCAATAAGTACAGTGCTTTGCTGTTCAGCACAGTCCTTTAACATATATTACTCAAGATGTTGACCAGCGCAGAAGACTTTCTTGGATTCACCTGACACAGGTTCTTTCTCATCTCAGCTTGGTTTAGAATGAGCACTTCATCACCTGGGTATTTAGGGAGTAACATTGCCTTGGAGCAGTCCATCTCCTCAAATCTGCTGTAGAAGGTGTTCAGCCTATCCAGGAATTCTGTGCTGTCCTCACATTGAGCTAATATTGGATTGTATTCAGTTATGGCCTTTATTCCTTGCCACATACTCCTGGAGTCCCCCATGTTGAGGAAATGGCTTTGTAGTTTCTTTCCATATTCCCGTTTTGTCTCCCTTATCCCTATCTTTAGATTTGCCCTTGCCACACTAAGAGCATCTTTGTCATTCATCTTGAATGCCACATTGCATTCTTTTACAAGCTCATATACTTTTCCTGTTATCCAGATTAGACACAAATGTGCTTGTTTATAAGGATGCTGGAACAATAGATTGTACCCCATGTAATACATTTTTCAGTGTAGACAGAGGGGTGCTTGTCTACAAGGGGGCTTAATCAATAGATCATGTCCCATGCACAGGCGTGGACATGCATTGCAAAGGCCAGTTGTGTGCCAATCCCTTAGATGTTAATGAGCAGGTAGAGGGGAGTGGGCTTTAAAAGCACACACACACACACACACACACACACACACACACACACACACACACACACACACACACACACACATATACCCCACCAAAAGGACACAGAGCTCTTAACCCAAGAAATGAATGAGTCTATAGGGTGACCAAGAAAAATAACTTTAATGAACAATGAATAGAACTGGGCCAAAAATAGTGCAAAACCAAAAAGACACCTGCCAGAGGGCCACAAAGCATGATAAATATTTACTGAAACACAACTGTGCATACGCATATGCCATAAGCAGGAGACAGAGACAAATGTACTGGGCAACTTTAGTGATGGCTTCTGTTTTTAACCCTCTAGATAGTTATAGTAAGACTCACTTGTTCATTGTTTTCAATACATCCTTCATAATAACAGTGTTCAGCCGTTATGGGAAACCATTCTAACCTTCATTACCCCAAGATGACAACCATAATACAGAAGAAACTACTTTTAATTATCTTCTTCTTGACAGCTACTGACAATAAGAAAAACAGTGTTCTGTGATTGATCTCTTGTTACAGCAGCTGTTATCATTGCTATAAGTACTTTAACCCATTATGACCAATGAGGAAAAGCATAGATCAAAGCAAAACTCATGGTTTAAATACACAAAAATATTGCTTATTACATCTCCAACTGCTTTGGAAGGTTGTGTCTGGAAAGTCCATATATACATCTCAGAAATCAGGCTGCTAATTACTGGAATAGGTAAAAATGGTAAATGCCACTGCTGATACCAAAGTAGAAAGGATTGTAATTCTAGAAATCATGCCTCACTGACTGATGGGCATATACAGTAGCCAACAATTTGAAAAGAAGTAGCCAGTAAGAAATTATACCTTCAGTTAGCTAGAAACACACAGTAGGTGGGAAATCATCCCCTGCTACATCCACCTTTAGTCTCTTAGCGTCAGAAGAAAGTACCTGGGCTGGTTGTGTTCATTTTATACTATAATCACTAACCTACAGCTTTCCATCTTAACTGCATGCAGTTATGTAGCAGTCCTACCACACAAAACTTTTATTCTTTGATGTTTATAACTTGTCAATCATGTTATGGGTCAAGAAAGAGGTGTGGTTCATCTCACATCATACTGAGACATCAAAGACAGCTAGTCACAGTCAGGAGACCCAAATGGAAACCCTTCAGCGTTATTTATGTAGAGGAATTCCTACACCCATGCAGTGCCTGTGCCTTGGTGCATCTTTCTCTCTAATATAACTAACTCGGAAGTCACCAAAGCTCAGGTTAACTTGAATTTGGCCATGCTGTCTCCTTGCACCAACCAACCAGTCTCCAATTTATTGGGCCATAAAAAAGTAATCAGATACCTCCAGGAAGTCATCCATAATGATCTAAGCTGTCAAGAAAAATATGCTTGCTACCTCATGGAAAAGCATTAAAAGCAGATTATATACTAACTGACCCCATGTGCAAAAATAGGAAAATGGGTTGAGAATGGATGAATGGATGGATATAATAAGCAGAGATTTAAATCATAATACAGTCTTATCTAGTTTGTACATACAAATATTTCAGATGTCTATTCTCACACATTCAGTGACCAAAACTAATTCACTAAAATGAAAAGTGAGCAGGAAATACCATGGAATGTTCTGTTCCACATCTGCCTTGTGATTACTGTTCCATTTGGATTGATCTTTCCATCAATGAGTGTTTCATTCACTGCATGGGCATACAGCAGAACCCCATCATAAAATGCTCCAGCAAATAAATTTACCTAAAACAAAGCAGAAATAGAATTTTAGTGATTCATCAAGGCATATCAGCAAATTGTGTAGACTGTATTCAGTTATATCAGGAATACTGTTAAACACTGTCTTAGAATACTGTATTCAGGTCATAGTAACATGTACACATCCTTTTATCAACAAGGCTTTGTGGAATACCATAACTTGAACCAGTAATACACTGTCAAAAATAATTAAACATAAGTACTTACACATCTAAATATTTTATGTCCTTTCATATTGTATCTTTTGATGTTAATGGATGTGATGAATGGAATAGTAAGGAAAGCCTGTCTACATTCAGCTTTGTACATCAAGTTACTAAACTCCCCTTTGTAGTGATTTATTTACAATTAAATGTTAAAACTGTGGGTCTTTGGTAGGCTGGCTAAGTCATCTATTGGATCACAGATTTTGTCTTTTTAATAATTTGTCAGTTGGGAAAGTGCACTGGTCCATGGGCCTTATTAAGCCTTTAAACCATGATGCAGGCCAGTTAATCTGGGTCACAGTCAGTGCTTAATCCCTCTGTACCATGGGGCTGGCAGCCTGGCACTGTGTCACCTTTTTCAGTGGCATTCATGTAAAGCCACAATGGTAGTACCAGACCAGTCCATATGGCTATCAGGGAGCCACATAACTGTTATTAACATGGCCTTCCCCTTCATTAATAACACTGATATAGGAAAGAATTTTTAGGCAGTACTTTCACCTAAAATAAGTAATATTATCACTACATTAAAGTACAGAAGTTGACACAAACACATATACACACACACCCACACACACACACACACACACACACACACACACACACACACACACACACACACACACACACACACACACACAGAGAAACTCACATTACTGTTTTCATTCTTAATTCAACAGATCTCTTTCACTGCCATGGTTTGCAGGCAAAGGGATTCTTTGGTCGAAGCATTCAGAAGTGGCATTGACTAGTATTCTTCACATTACTAGGAAGCACATTGAGTTATCAGGTTTTTCTCTTAATGAGCAGACGTCTCTATTGTTTCCCTTAAATGTTAAGTGGCTACAAGAGTTTAGCTCAGGTGTTAACACAAGTTTATCATAGGTAATGTAGTAGAGTATTTGGGAATAATTACTGTGATCTTCTCTTTTAGATAGTGTGGCATTTCTGTTAAAGATTATTGGGCTATGTGGAAAGTAAGACTAATATTTGAGTTAGGCCTAAATTGCCTTTTTTTCCAAAAATTCAAGGTTTGAAAATGGTAATCTAAGATATTATTCATCTCCAGACATTTTAGCAGGTGGCTAAGGATAAAGAAAGCAATAAATTAGCTCCAGAAAATTTATACAGCTTACTTATGGGAGGAGTAGGAAAACCTTGTTGATGACAGCACAAGAGGATGGGAATTGGGAGTCCCTAATTTACAGTAAAGTGGCAAGTAATATGCCCTAGGCTTAATCCAAGACCAATCTGGTTTTAATCAGAATATTAGGTTTTAGGTTTTCTGTACTTAGATGGTGTAAGATAGGAGAGGGGGGTTAACAAGATTTAGGATCCAGGTGGTTTGGAAATGGGGTTAGCCTAAGAATGCTGGAAGTAGGGTAAATGGGAAATCCTACACTAGAACTGCTGGAATATATTTGTTATAATGATATTAGAGAATATTCCCATTGGTTGGGTAAATTGGATGCAAAAGAATATTATTTATGGTGTGGATATGTCAAGAAGAGATTACATGCAACTTAATAGTTCCCATTTGTTATCATGGAAACAATTCCACAAACTCAGTCTTGAGTTTAAATGATTTGTAATGTCTCCCACTTCATAAAATGGAGTATACAAGTACCATTTTTTTCTTAACAGGACGTTGCTGAAGATAGTAAGCAACCCAAACTTCCCACCATCCTAAAGCTTATGTGGTTACTCAAGTAATTATACACACTGACAAAAAAGCAGTTTGAAGAATACACCAATTTAAATTTAGTGATAGGAATAGCAGGAATTAGGTTGCACGTGGCATAATCCCTTGCACACATCTATGGCAGAATTTACATTATTTAAAACTTTGCATATTAGACAGCATTTGTTAGATTGTATGGTAGGAACAAAAATGATCATCTAGTTGTTGACGTGAGGTCATCAAGATATTCACTATTTTATATGATCTGGGAGTGTCCGGTCATTTTTTAGTCCTGGGTCAAATCTTATTATTTTCTCTCCTGAGCTACTGAGCCACCTATTCCTGACTTGACAAACTGTTCATTCTGGCTTTTAAGACAAAATCATAAGGCCTGCATCCTCTCAAGAGAGGGTTGTGAGAATGTAGGGTCTGTTGATGCAAGTCTATTGGTTGCAATTCTTGGAAATTGGGAAAAAATACTCAATAGACTAGAATTACTGGAAAGGCTCACCCAGACTTTACTACACTTTGCTGTGAGGGAAAGGTTGGTTTGCTTTTTATTTGTTGCATTTTGTATTGGTTTATTGCCTTTTTATATTTTGAGTGCTGTGATTTGTTTTCTTTATCTTGTGTTTTGCTTGTGTTCTGCTTTTAACTGCATATTAAAACTTCAAAAGACACCACAGCTCTGTTTCTTGTGGGTCAGGCAGAAATTAGAACTGATCAATTAAGGACTCCTACAAAAGATAGAAGAGGTCACTTAAGGTTAATCATATGTGAACTGAGGGGGTAGAGCTAGGAACTAAACCTTCTATTTAAGGGGAAAAATAAAACATTTCAGAGCTTTATTGGAAAGGCTCACCCAGACTCTGCTACACTTTGCTGTGAGGGAAAGGTTGGTTTGCTTTTTATTTGTTGTATTTTGTATTGGTTTATTGCCTTTTTATATTTTGAGTGCTGTGATTTGTTTTCTTTACCTCTTTACCTTGTGTTGTGCTTGTGTTCTGCTTTTAACTGCATATTAAAACTTCAAAAGACACCACAGCTCTGTTTCCAAATACCACTGTCTTTCTAGCTGCCTGCCTCTTATGTTAATTTGAGCATATATCTCATTTCCTCTCTGCTTTCACTGGCTTGTGTGAGTAAGCACAAAATTATCATTTTGTGAAATCACTCCCCTTCAACTATTTAAATATATTGGCCATTCTACTGTATTCCATAGTACCAGAATACAAAAGTGATCACCCCCTGTCAATCTATCTTGCAGTTTTAAAAATAGTGACTCCCCACTAAAACTTAACTTTTTAGACAGGTAAAACTTAAATTATCTACTTTCACATCTAACTTCTCTAGTGCACACTGCAGTGTTTAGGATTAACCATTTTTTTTTTTCATCTTACCTTTAAGCATCCCTGTGACTAGCACTTACTCTAAAACCTGCTGGAACGCACTAGGAAGCTTTAAACTGATACAAGCACTCAACTCTCCTTATTAATAAGGAGAAATTAATCATAGGCACTAAACAGCCTATAATTGCAAAGTACCTTGCTAAGGTAAGGGAAAACTGCTCCTGTACTTAAAAAAAAAAAAAAAGCACCAAACCAAGCATGTCCAAGGGTCAGCTTCCGTTGATTTCCCCTGTCCACCTGGTGAATCTCAGCATACTGGGGCAATGCAGCAATTGCCTCATTTACACAGACAACCCTCTCCTCCTACCACCTAACACTACAACCTGTGAGAGATGCACTTACATAGCCAAACTGGAAGCAACGGTCTCTCCACCCACGATTGTGCTAGACAGTCAAGAGGAGAAGGTTAACACCTGCACTACAGCTCAAGCAACACATAGCCCTTCTAAACTCAAACCACCAACACCCACACATAGCAATACTAAATCCACATATGTGGAGGCCCTTAACTGTAACCTGCCCAAGCAACAATGACCTCCGAAGCTGAAACACAAACAAACACCAATCACAACCAAAGTGTCACATAGCTCACAACACCAGTGTCCACCCAGCAACAGCCCCTAAGGCAAGACAATGTACCTAACACTTTATTCATAGGTGATTCTATAGTCAGGCACTCTGATGTCCCACTCACCAGTCTGAACAAGGAGAAAATTACAGTGAGCTGCCTCTCGGGTGCCAGGATCCGCCACATAATGCATACACTCAAGTCACTCCACAACAAGTACAAATATGACTCTGTCATTGTTCATGTTGGAGTGAATGACTTGAGACATACCTCCCTGGACTACATGAAAAGAGACATGGAAGAGCTCTCAGATCATGTGGCCCAGGCAGGTATGACCCTAGCCCTGAGTAGCATCCTGCCTTTGCCCAGAATGACACCACAATATAAGGACAAAATGATGACTTCAACAATTGGCTAAGCTTCTGGTGTCACTCAAAGGGGATCCAGTATCTGTCTGCCTGGAATGACATAATCGACAGACCACAATGCTTTGCCAGAGATGGTCTGCACCCGTTGCCCCTGGTATTCAGATTACTGGCTAAGGCTCTTGCTACCCCTATAGTGCCTCTTTCAGGTAAACTGCAAAGGACAAAACTACCACCATAACAAGTACAAGCATGCAAAATCTGAAAGTAATGCTACTCAGTGCTAGAAGTCTAAACCTCAAAATGCACTCTCTCAAGGCACTCCTAAAAATGGAGAACATCGATATCTGTGCAGTAACTGAGACCTGGTTCAAGGCTCCAGAGAGCATGCCTGCAATACCAGGCTACAACTCTTACCACACTTTTCGGCTACCAAACCAGGTGGAGGAATGTCCATATTCACCAAGGATATTCACACCACCAGGTTAGTTGCCCAACGCAATGCATCTGAAATTCTTCAGGTGCAACTAACACTAGGTAAGACTGCATTCCAAATTGTAGCTTGATACAGATCCCCCACCATGCCCCAAGATTCTTACTACACCTTTCTAAACATACTGGAAAATATTAATATACAACCAAACACCCTAATACTGGGTGATTTCAACTACCCTGCCATTAACTGGGAAAACTACACGTGCACCAACACCTTTCCCCAACGGTTCTTGGAATTCATAAATTCCAATGCCCTGGATCAAATAATCCATAGTCCCACCAGGGGCTCCAATATCCTAAACCTGGTCATTACCAACATGGGAAATCAATGCTCCACACCTATGGTCACCCCTCATTGGTCAGGTCAGACCATAAGCTAATCACCCTTAACATCCACATCCCACCCTCACCCCCCAGTAAGGAAACCTCCATAAAAAACTTCTCCAAGGCCAACTTCATGCTACTCAAGTCAGAAGTTACAAACTTCATGACACCCATGCAGACGGGAAATGAAAGTTCGACTGTTGAGTCCTACACTAAGGCCCTGTACGAGCATATCCACTCATGCATGAATTGTGCCATCCCAAATAGAACCAAGATGCTCGCCTCCAAAAAAAGGAAGCCAATCTGGTGGTCCCTTGCCATAAACAAACTTTACAACAAAAGGAAAAAACTGTTGCAGAAAAGAGTAAAATCCCAGGATGCAAAAAACTCCCTTACCAGCCTCAGTAAGAAGCTGAGATCCCTCATAAAATCCTCCAAAGCTAGTTACGAAAATAAAATTGCCAACGATTCCAAAGACAACCACAAGGCATTCTATAACTATGTCAAGAATCTAAATGGCAATGCTCAAATCTGCTCTGAGCTACAACAGAATGGCATTAAATATACAGATCCCAAGGATATTGCCAGTATCCTGACAGATCGATTCAATGCCAACTTCACCCCCCCTCTCAGCCCCTAAATGGCCCATCTCAATACTGAAAGATTGCCAAATTCCGGTAATAAAGGCCACACAGGTAAAAAACGTACTCTCCAAAGCTAAGAATACAGCATCCATGGGACCAGATGACATCCCAGGCTGTGTACTACATGAACTACAAAATGAACTGGCACCTCACCTAAGTGTCATGTTTAATTATACCCTCACCTCAGGCTTCATGCCCACTGAGTGGCGCACAGCGACATTTATCCCACTCCACAAGGGGGGCTCCACCTTGGATCCCGGGAACTACAGCCCCATCAGTCTGATGAGCCTGATCTGCAAGGCCATGGAATGTATTATCATGGAACCTATAAACAAAGACATTGGCAACCTTAAAACACTGGACCCCACCCAGTTTGGGTTCATGAAGGGCCGATCTTGTCTCCTGAACCTTACTGACTTCTTCAAATCAGTCTCCAGAGCTGTGGATGAGGGTAAGGCAGTCCACACAGCCTATCTGGACCTTGCCAAGGCCTTTGACACCATCCCCCACTCTGGAATCATAGATAGACTTACTAAGCTGGGCATTAATCCGTACATCACTCGATGGGTTGCCAACTGGCTTACTGACAGAACCCACACTGTAAAAGTAGCTGACTCCAAATCCAGCTCCAGACAAGTGACAAGTGGAGTACCTCAGGGTTCATTCCTGGGACCTCTCTTGTTTGGCATTTACTTCTCTGAAGTACAGGCCAACACTAAGGGACTCTGGCTAAGAAAGTTCGCAGATGACTGCAAACTGGGAGCCATTATTGAATCCCCAAATTATGTGAATACAAAGCAAAAGGGCCTTACAGAAACAGATGCTTGGTGCCAGAGCCATGGGCTCAAGCTCAATGCCAAGAAATGTATAGTTATCCCCTTTGGGAAAAAACATGTACCCGTGAATTATTACATAGGTAGCAGTACACTAAACACCGAAAGTGTGATAAGAGACTAAGGGACACAGGTGGACATTGCCATAACAGTCAGGAAATCCTTCTATCTGGCACACCTCATCACTAAGGGCTTTTCATCCAGAAAAAGGAAGTCATCGTCCCACTGTACTCATCCCTCATTAGACCTATTATAGAATACAATGCCCCATTTGGTATGTACCTCTCAAGACATCTGCAACAACTGGAAAGGCATCAGAAATACCTCACTAAAAGAATCACAGGCCTAAAGCAGATGCCCTATGCTGACCGCCTTAAAAAACTCCAGCTATACTCTGTCACATATCGTCTACTCTGAAGCGAACTCTGCTTAACATACAAGGCCATGTCAAACCCAGAGCTGTTGGACATGCTACACTTAAAGAAATCCCAATCCCTCAGAGTCACATGCTCCAGGGATCTAAATCTTGTCATCACAATAAATAAAACATGCTGGAGGGATAGGTTCCTGACCCAGAGACTCCCCAGACTCTGGAATAGACTGCCTATACATGTCAAGCAGAGCGCCTCTTTGGCTCTCTTCAAAAGGAACATTGATGATTGGATGGGAGAAAGGAAATTCATCCCGGGGATCATGTCAGTCACCCTGCTAGACAGGGGTCCAGGGAAGTAAATAGTGTGGGAAGAAATAGCCAGGGAATTGTTATGGCTAGGCTTGTATAGGCCCTAGGGCCGATAGCCTAGTACCAACCTATGAACCTATAAGTGCCTAGTAATACAGCTTTACAAACAAAGAATGCAATGTCAAAATTATCAGAAAGGTGTTCATCTGATATATTTTGATCTACAGTTCTCTTCTGTTGTGCATATATGGTCTGCTGGGGGAATGCATTAGTCATATTACAGGAATTGTTAGTGCTCTTGTGTACATGGTGTTATTCCATGCATTGTATGGTGCTGCTGTGGTTGTTACAATTATCTTTATAAAGGTTTGCT